>NC_062542.1:13620438-13782938 GCF_022655615.1 Tachysurus fulvidraco
TAAACACAGTTCATTGTGGAGAAAAGTGAAGAACCTTTGAGCCATGCTGGACTATAAACAACCTGAATAATGAAGCTAGAGCGACATAAACATTTCATAACCTATCCTTGTTGGTTTCACATTTCTGTCAAACCTTTTGGACTTTTTTCAAGCTGTATCTTTACGCCCGACTCCGTGAAAGGACGACCGGTGACATTAAGAGCGATGACAAAAAAATATATCTGTGGATCAACTGCATAAGTGATGCAGACAGGTTTGAGGATCACACATGCCTGGAGCTCTACATCCAGCTGTATGTGGGTGAGATATAAACACACACACATTCGTAATGGATCTCATCAAACACCTTTACTGCAGCTCCGAAAGTAAATGCACTCCCACACCAGAGGTATAAATAGACAGGTGAACATGCTTTTAACATTAGAAGCAGAACAGTGTTATTACACTCAGGTAGAAACTAAGGAAGGTTATATATTTTTTCTGGAGCTCAGAAATGAGACACATGTGAAAGTGTGGAATTGTGAAAAGTTACTGGAGTTGATAAATTGTTCTTAACCATTATGTGATAAGTATGCCTAATAATCTTTCTTTCTTTCTTTCTTTCTTTCTTTCTTTCTTTCTTTCTTTCTTTCTTTCTTTCTTTCTTTCTTTCTTTCTTTCTTTCTTTCTTTCTATGTCAAACTACCCCTTCTGTTCCTGACCTGCCTGATTCTGATATATCCTGATACCCCACTTCTTGTTAGAGATCTAATCACAGCTGAGAATGAACCTACATGCACAGCTCGGAGATACACATGCGACTGCTTTTACCCCTTGTGCCACTTATAAACCAGAAATAAAACCAAAAAAAAAATCCCTTTATGGCTGAAGAAGAACACATTGTATCTCAGAAGGTAATTATCCTTGAAAAATATATATGACTCTATGACTTTCTCGTGCTATTTTGTTCCTCTGGTCATTCAGAACATTAGGAAAGTCTACAATGCAATTGCTTTTATCTTCACAAAATAAAGACCATAACAGAAATTATACATCACCTCGAAATGAACTCCAATAGTCATGTAAAAGGTGTAAACTTCAGTCATTAACAAGAAATCAACAACTGTCTCCAAGCATTTTGGCCATATACTGCTCTCTCTCTCTCTCTCTCTCTCTCTCTCTCTCTCTCTCTCTCTCTCTCTCTCTCTCTCTCTCTCTCTCTCTCTCTCTCTGTGTAAAAATGGTGGCTAAAAATTGTAATTTGTATCCTTGCTCAGCTAGTTGGTTTGTAGTATTGAAATAGATTGTAGTAGAGCCCTGCGCCCGCACCCACCCGCCCGCTCCCTCTAAATTTCTCACCAGGACCGCCCGCGCCCGCGAGCTTCGTGTTCCACTCCCGCCCACACCCACAATGTTTGTGTCCACTCCCGCCCAATACCGCAGATTTTTTCTTTAGAGCTTGTGAAAACTTTGATTGTATACAAATGATCAGACTAATTATTAGTTCAGGCTAATGTCCAGAATAACAGAATTAAACATGATTGCATTTAAATAAGATAAATTAATACTAATGCTAATACTAATCTTCTTCTCAACATCATGCGTTGACTCCATTCTTATTATTAGGCTACACGCCAAACCCCACCGGGTCCCGCGGATCTCCTGCTAAATTTTCTGACCACCCACTCTCGCCCGGGCAAAGGTGAAAACGCCCGCTCCCACAAGATTTGCGTTGGGTCCCACGGGATTGTAGTATTTGTTTCTGACTCTCGCATAGTTCTCAAGTCCGCCGCAGACTCGCTCTGTACTTATTTATTTAGACTTTACCTGTTTATAACTGTGCCATCAAGCTTTGATATTGCTGAGCTGTGAGTGTATTGACTTAACATTAGCATGTACAGTAGGTCTGTTTACTGGCTGCCCTTTTGTTCAACTCATGTTTTATTTGCCTTTAAACTTTCAACATGTTGATGTCTTCTCTCTCTGGTGTTTTATTTTTGTCTCTGTCTGGCAGGACAACAGGGAACATTTCTAGACAAAATATAAACCAATAAACCAATAAATAAAGCATCGTTTCTTCCACTTGTGCAGCACTTGTGCTCCTGATAAATGGATTAAAAAAAAAAAACCTGTAGCTATCGATAAGGCAAAATTTGTTTATTTTTATTTATTACATATCCAGTCTCTGCGCATTGTAACAGAAGGTAAAGCTGTTGGTTTTCTGAAATAAGAAACTTTTCCTAACAGACAGCTTTGTGGTTTCTTGGTAACATTCATTCATTCATTCATTCATTTTCTATCGCTTATCCGAACTATTCTCGGGTCACGGGGAGCCTGTGCCTATCTCGGGCGTCATCGGGCATCGAGGCTTCTTGGTAACATGACAAGATGAATTTATTTTGATTTGTTTCCATTTTTTATATTAAAATGAGATGTTTATTAAAGATGTTACACTGTAAGTGATAATGTAGTTATAAATGGATAAATATTATGATCTGTTACCACCCATGCATCTATTCTTCCACCCATTCATCCATCCATTTATCTATCTGTCCATCCTTTCATTCAGTGGTGGCACAAGTGGTTAAGGCTCTGGGTTGTTTATTGGAGGATCAGGCTTCAAGCCCCAGCACTGCCAAGCTGCTACTGTTGGGCCCTTGCACAAGGCCCTTAACCCTCTCTGCTCCAGGGTGCTGTATCATGACTGACCCTGTGCTCCGACCCCAAAGTCTGATATGTAAAGTAAGACTTTCATTGAGTTGTAATGTATATGTGACAAAATAAAGGCTACTATTCTGTTGATCTATTTTCTCTACTGCTTATCTGACATAGGTTATAACCACAGACCCTCACACACATTCGCCAGTCAACCTACAACACATATCTTTGGACTTGGACAGAAAACTGCAGTGCCCTTCAAAAAACCAAACAAAACCAGGGCAGAGGCAGGAATCTTACCCCAACCCTGGATGTTTGAGTTAAAGCACTGAGCCATAATGCAACTACAAAACGTGTGTCTTTAGAAACTGTATATAGTTTATTGTAAAAGGAATAAAACAGTTTGTCATGCAGTAGATCAGATTATTTTCTTATGACACATACTGTACCATCATGCTTTATTCCTTCCAAATTACATCATTTAAAGATGACTGAATTATTCATTTAACACCAGTTTATGATTTCACTTTATTAATACTGTAGATTTAAATAAAATCTGACATTTTTTTGCTTTTTTTTTGTTTTAAACATTCATTGTTCTTTCTTTCGGGTTAATTCATTTTGCAGTTTTATTATAATGGCTACAGTAGGATTGTAATCATTATGATAAATACAGTAATAAGGCATGTGTGTGTGTGTGTGTGTGTGTGTGTGTGTGTGTGTGTGTGTGTGTGTGTGTGTGTGTGTGTGTGTGTGTGTGTGTGTATGTGTTTGTGTTTACTCAGGCCCAAGTGGCTTTATTTAACAGCTTAAATATCTGAGCATTTTAAACTAATCACACACACACACACACACACACGCACGCACGCACGCACGCACGCACGCACGCACACACACACACACACACACACACACACACACACACACACACACACCAGAATGAATGAAAGCATTGCCAGCTTGGATGATAATGAGGTAGAGCGGCTCATCTTCCATCACTGCACTCTCTATAAAACGATTAAGCTGCACCGCTGCTAATAAATTTTAGATAAACTTCCAGAATCTGTCAACTGTCAAATGCCCCCTGACTGCCCTGCCTGCTCCATGTTATATTCCAAAATCCATCAAAAGATTAAATAAATAAAAATAAAAAAATGACCTGGTACATACAAAGTGGTTCTCTTTTGTTTCAAAAGTAAATATGTTACTCATAATTGTGAGGTTGCTTCACATTATGCTCATTTTAACCTTTCTTGTGTGTGCGTGTGTGTGTGTGTGTGTGTGTGTGTGTGTGTGTGTGTACTACTCACTATATGACTCTCTCTCTCTCGCTCTCTCTCTCTCTCTCTCTCTCTCTCTCTCTCTCTCTCATTCATTTGCAGTCATACATTTACTTACACATTCCCCTGTGCAGCTTAACTTCATTATTTCCTTTGATTTCCCACGATTCTGTCCGTTCTGTGCATCATGCCACAGTTCCTGCTGTAATTGTGTTTTTATTGCTTGTGTAAGACACAGTTAACAATCCACACGAGCACCTTTGTGCTCTCATTATGGTCTTCAGTGGTCTGTAAGATGCTGCAGTGTTGTGTTTATGGCTAATCAGAAAAAAACATCACATCGATAATAACAGTAAAACCGATTCATTTTACATAACAGCAACTTTGATTGAAATCTCAAGTTTATATGAATTACTTTACTAATTACTCAGGAGTATGCTGATGTTTGGAAGGAGTCTCCAGTGTCAGTGTATTGTAACATTCACACACTACGGACAATTTTCCAGAGATGCCAATCAACCTACCATGCATGTCTTTGGACCGGGGGAGGAAACCGGAGTACCCGGAGGAAACCCCCGAGGCACGGGGAGAACATGCAAACTCCACACACACAAGGCGGAGGCGGGAATCGAACCCCCAACCCTGGAGGTGTGAGGCGAACGTGCTAACCACTAAGCCACCGTGTCCCCTTCTTTGTAACAGCAATTTAAAAATTATTTGTTTTCAACATAAAACAATTTTGTTATTTTCTTATTATTTACATAAAGACAGAGAGAGAGAGAGAGAGAGAGATGGAAAAGTAATCGTGGTAAAAACAGCAAAGATTTATTATTTATAGCTGCTATATTCTATACAATAACAGAAACTACAGTCGTCTTCAAAAGTATTGGAACAGCAACACAAATGCATACAAGGCATTTTGATGATGATGTCCATTAAAAAAAAAAAAAATAATAATTACTACAGTACTTTTCCTTTTTACAATGCCTCGTTCATCGGCTCTCGATGCTTTCCTTTCAAAGACAGCTCTCGGGTCTTATTATTAATTATCATTTCTAACAACAAATACAGTTTCTACAGGAAACCCAGAAAACTCAAACCCATTGTAGATGATCAGAGCTATGTACTGTTTAAATAATCAGTCTAACTCTAACAGGACACATCAGGGTAACGAGAAACGTCTGTCAATCGCACGTATAATATAATAAATGAAAGAAATACCAGGAAATCTTTGCATATTCATCTTTTGATTTCAAACTCAAATGGTTTTATGTTCTGCTTCCTTTTAGCAACATTTTAAGCAAGTAGACTCTGAAGTGCACATGAGGGCAGACAGAGGGCATTTTGCATAAAAGAGGTCAAAGCTTCATAAAAAGGCCACAAGGAATCAAGAATGCAACTCTTTCTTGGTGCCAGAGAAAGAAAAAGAAAAATAAAATAAATTCCTGAGCTGAAAATTAGAAGTCTGAAGCTCATTAGAAAAGGGTTTATGGACTGGATGTGAGGTCAGATGTGGTAACTGCACAGTGTATGAGAGACCGAAAAAACGTTCTCTCTCATACATTCTCTGGTGTTTTGTTTTCTTCTTCTTTCGGCTTTTCCTGTTAGGGGTCGCCACAGTAAATCATCTGTTTCCACCTAACTCTATCCTCAGCATCCTCTACTCTCACACCAATTAACTTCCTGTCTTCTTTTAACACATCCATATATCTCCTCTTTGGCCTTCCTCTTGACCGCTTACCTTGCAGCTCCATCTCCAACATCCTACCAATATAACCATCTCCATCCTCTGTACATGACCAAACCATCTCAATCTATCCTCTCTGTCCTTGTCCCCAAGACAGCCAACCTGAGCCGTCCCTCTGATGTGCTCGTTCCTAATCCTGTCCATCCTCGTCACTCCTAAAGAGAACCTCAACATCCTCATCTCTGCTACCTCCATCTCTGCCTCATGTCTTTACCTCACAGCTACAGTCCCTAACCCATACAGCAGAGCTGCTCTCACTACTGACTTCTACACCTTTCCTTTGATTCTTGCTGACACGCTTCTTTCACACAACACTCCTGACACTTTTCTCCACCTACTCCAATCCACCTTTACTTTCCTCTTCACCTTTTTTCTACACTCTGCGTCACACTGAATGGTTGACCCTAAATACACTCCTACACCTTAACTGCAACACTATAATGTTGAAGAAACTAAATGAATTCAAAAATGAATGATATTTACATCTGTGACCCGAGAGGTTGTTGCTGCCAGCTTCAGCATGTCCAGTATTCCCAGCATGCACCTGTACATCATCTCGAGGATCTTTAACTACTGATCAGATACTCGAGCGCGCTCGAATGAACACATTTATCCTCCGTTTTATGCCTTTTAATACTTTCCCCAACACTCTGTTTCTTTATCACTAACTGGCTGCTTCTGTTTAATGACTTTCTCAGAGTGTCTCAGTTGCTCATTTATTCATTCGTTTAGTGGTCAAACCAAAGCCGAGCTTTTAGAGAGCATCTCAATTCAACCAATGTAGCTAAGTAATGTTTAATGGCTGCTCAGTGGAGTGTCCCTCTTTCTCTCGCTAACACGCTCGTATTGACTCCGACACATTTGGACTCACACACACACACACACACACACACACACACACACACACACACACACACACACACACACACACACACACACACACACACACACACGCATCGAGCAGTAGTTTAGTCTGAATGCTTTTTTTCCTTATTAGCGATATGCTCTGAAGAGTTTTAACAACAGAACAGTGTGTGTGTGTGTGTGTGTGTGTGTGTGTGTGTGTGTGTGTGTGTGTGTGTGTGTGTGTGTGTGTGTGTGTGTGTGTGTTCTGAGTTCGAATAAAGAAAAAAGAATCTAATATAGATTTTCTCTTCGTAAAACAAGTGAAGCTGCTGCAGGCAATAAAAACAAAAGTAATTGTAATAAGATTGAATATAATATCTCTTTCAGAATCTCCTTGAAGCTGTGTTATAACCTCAGGGGTTTTATTTATATATATATATATATATGAGAGAGAGAGAGAGAGAGAGAGAGAGAGAGAGAGAGATGGACCATGCTTGTCCAGGCAAGAGCCGTCTGTATTAGACAGGTAGTACATTAAACATATCTTCTGTGAACATTAGTTCTGGAGTCCATGTCCACGCAGCACAGTACAGCGTGGACATGTACTGTAGTGTAGTGTAGTGTCTGATTAGCTCGCTGTAATACATTCATCTATTTAGAGTTTGTATCGATCAGAGAGCGTTTCACGTTTATGCAGCTTGCTACATTAGCAGCGCAGAGCAACGGGAACTGATGCAGCGATGAGGTCGAGGTGTGAAGCAGCATCAAAGGTGTAGGCTGAGTGCGTTTGAGTGTGTGTGTTTGGGAAAATGATGAAATGCCAACCATCGTGTATTAAACCCTTCTTCTATTTTTGATTTCTCACTCCTTGTTATTCCTCTCACTGTTTACTGCATGCTTTGCTTTAACATTTTTTTTTTTTTTTTTTATTCTCACAGGAATTCCATCCAGTTGTCACCAGAAGGCAGTGAGTTCAAATTCCACCAAATTAGCCGTGATGCAGATTTTTGGCAAAAGCCAAGTTCTGCAAGGCCAGAGCTGAAGCTTATTTGCGAACTCATTAGCGGGGATCATTAAAGTTGTGTGGCTTGCAGAGATTTTGGAGCTTCAGGCAAGCTTTCGGTGTCAGCCATTAGTTCTCTTTGATAACGGTAAATAAGCTCAAAGCTGTTTCATGTTGTCATGCTAAATCATCTTGACTCCACCGTGCTGAGCTCCTCATCAGCGAGACCTTCAGAGACAAAAAACAAATCCATTCTTACATGGAAAGGAATTGTGAAATGGAGAACTTCATCATTTATATAAACAAACCTTTCAGTGAAGTCTCTCACTCACTCACTCACTCATTTTCTACCGCTTTATCCGAACTTCTCGGGTCACGGGGAGCCTGTGCCTATCTCAGGCGTCATCGGGCATCAAGGCAGGATACACCCTGGACAGAGTGCCAACCCATCACAGGGCGCGCGCACACACACACACACACACACTCTCATTCACTCACACACTACAGACAATTTTTCAGAGATGCCAATCAACCTACCATGCATGTCTTTGGACTGGGGGAGGAAACCGGAGTACCCGGAGGAAACCCCCGAGGCACGGGGAGAACATGCAAACTCCACACACACAAGGCGGAGGTGGGAATCGAACCCCGACCCTGGAGGTGTGAGGCGAACGTGCTACCCACTAAGCCACCGTGCCCCCTTCCTTTCAGTGAAGTGATAGTCAGAAATTTGTTTAGTGGTAGCTCAAGCGGTTTGGGCTCTGAGTTGTTGATCAGAAGATCAGGGTTCCAGCTTCACTTCAGCACTGACATGCTGCCTTTGTTGGGCCGCCAAGCAAAGCCCTTAACCCTCTCTGCTCCAGCGTGTTGTATTATGACTGACCATGTTCTCTAACACCAACCTCCAAAGTTGGGATATGTGAAAAAGAATGTCACCGTTCTGTAATGTACACTATATGTGACAAAATAAAGTCTTCTTCTTTTGAACTATGGTCAGAGTTTCGGACACAGCATGTTCAGCTGCAACCAAGTCACCAGTGAGTTCATTTTACTATTTTTATAGTCTGTCCGAATATTTTCCAGTACTTCAGATCCAACAGCAACATTACAACCTTACAACATTACAGCCAACATTAAATAAAAACTAACAAGTGATATTCTTTGGATCGAATTGGACTGGAGTTATTGCTATCTGTACTGTACAACATTAACCAAACTTAAATAGTTATTACTCTGGTTTAAAGATCAGAAGGTCAGAGGTTTAATCCCCAATACTTACAAAATGCCACTGTTGGTCCTTTAACCCTCTCTGAAACGAAAGTGCTGTATAGTGACTGACCTTGTGCTCTGACTCCAGCTTCCTAACAGGCAGCAAAGAAAAAATCACTGTGCTCTAATGTACATATGACAAATAAAGGCTTCTTCTTAATTTGAACCACTAGATCATTATAATCACGCAACAATCAGTCCATACGTCTAACTGAAACGATTAGACTGATTGATTAGACCGAGAAGTCAACGGTGATATCGAAAACTGTTTGAAGTGTTAATGACACACATTAATCTTCCTGTAGGTTCTGATTTCCTGTGTACTGAACAAAGAGTCATATCAGACGGAGTGAATCGGGATTAAGGAAGAGTTGAATCAACAATTAAGGGTGTGAATATTTATAATTAAAGTAAATCCAATCCAGTTAATTCTTGTATAATTCTTGATTATACCTTGTGCAGGTCTATTTTATTACTAATAATTCAATTAATGTGAAAAAGTAAGCAACTGATTCGATTAATAAAGCAGCTGATTGAATCAAGTTGGTCCTTGATTCATTCTGTCCTGATTTCCTTAAATTTTTTTTACTCAGATAAGAAACAAAGAAAGAACTTTAAGAAATGAGAAGCACCAGGAACGCTGAATGTATATATTAATCAGAGCAAGACTGAATCTTTGGACTGAGTCATATCATTTGGCTCAGCTCACTACTACGAGTCGACTCTTTCGGCACACTAATAGTTCGTTAACAAAGTTCAAGATTTTTTGAGACAGAAAAAATATTATGTATGTATATAATATGGAACAACAAGTCTAAAAATGAACAAATTACATTTTTCTCAGTAAATATTACAAATATTTCTCTTGGGGTTTGTTTTAAAAGAGGTTAGAGTGCTGTGTCCCTTTGTATTTTATTCTCTTCATCACCTCCCAAACAGCTCGGTCAAGAAGCTAATAAAAGTCATTTTTCATGTTCCAGGTTTTAAAAAACTGCAGGATTCTAACTGAGCAGCTCTGACAGTCATGTCAGCTGCAGGGGTTCGATTAATCAGCAGCTGCTTGTGGCTATAGATTGTGGTAGGGCAGGATGACATTAATAATGACAGAGCTGCAAACGAGTGTTTATGCCATCCTGCTATAGGCTGCTATAGTAACTACTGATTTTTTTTTATTTTTACGGAAAATAGTGCAACAGTCTGTCTGGGGGTCGAGTAAGAGACTGACATTGATTATTTATATCTTCTGTAATATGGCTAGTATCAATGAACATAACCTAAAATACAAACTTTTAACAGTATAAAAAAGCCTGAAAAAAGACTGTTAAAAAAAAACCCTGTTTAAATTCTAAGCAAATTTCTATAAGACCCCAGTGTTTTTCTTCAATTCAACCCATATATATATATATATATATATATATATATATATATATATATATATATATATATATATATATATATATATATATATGTGTGCTCCATCTCCATATATATGTCTCTTTAGATTAAGCTCTAATAAGAACATCTGTCTGTTTAAATCAGTGTAGGATGTGGATAGTGCTGTGATCTCTGCGTGCATCTGTCTACTCTTTTTACTTTTCATAAACTCCCTGTGACACTGCGGCTGGAATATCTTAGCTGGTGGCTGTAAGAGACCTCCCATGTCCTCTGTGGGTGAAGCCCCAAGACCTATCTCTCATGCTCTAGTCTGACTGTCGTTCACACACACACACACACACACACACACACACACACACACACACACACACACACACACACACACACACACACACACACACACACACACACATGCATTTTAGCACGATTCTAGACTCCAGCAGTGAAATCACATATACAATTACTTTATACTTGGAGTCCTTGCACTGGCTCCCCGTTAGGTTTAGGGTTGATTTCAAGATTCTGATGCTCACCTACAAGGCCTTACATGGGTCAGCTCCCCAATATTTGGCTGACCTTTTAATTCCTTATATACCATCTCGCGACCTTCGTTCTTCTGAAACTGGTCTTTTAACTGTTCCTGTAACTTGTTTAAAATCGATGGGAGATAGGGCCTTCTCTTCACTAGCTCCAAAACTGTAGAATTCATTAAAAACTGAGATAAGGCAAGCAACATCTCTTGGCACTTTTAAATCTCAGCTTAAAACTTATTTTAATTTGACTAACTGTAATTTTGCATAGTCCTTATTGTATAGTCTATTTTTGTTGCTTTAATTTTAATCTTTATATTACAGTATGTGTGTATTTATTTTGCTTTTGTAAAGCGCTTTGAGGTGTTCTTTTAAAGGCGCTATAGAAAATAAAGGTTATTATTATTATTATTATTAGTAGTAGTAGTAGTAGTAGTAGTAGTATACTTATATGTATATTATATACTGTGTAAGTATGTATTACTTTATATACTACAATGTGGTTTAACTACAGGATACACCTCGATACGTTCCCTGGTCGTCTAAGAAATTGCTAGCTAGTAATCCTAATAGAAATACTGTATAAGAATCCTCAGCATTTTTATTGGCACTCAAATCCAATTTTCCTTTCCATACACAACTTCGGAAAACTAGCAAGAGGGAAAAGTGTAAAGTGCTGCAGTAATGAAGTTTGCAGATGTCACTTTATGATAAACATGTTTCTGGAAATTCAAGAGGCACTTCTGGTGGAACATGTTTACAAGATAAGCAGCTGTTGGAGTTCAGGAAACTCATCAGTGCATCAAACATGAACGAAGAGGATGAACCAGTGACCACTGGCAATAAAACATAATAAATGAAAGAAGTGGAGCTACATGTGTCTTACCGTAACACACCACGCGTTCATAAATACGAAAAATTGTTTGCTTTAACATCCAAAAATATTTGAATTCACAAATAGAGTCTATACTCTTTATTTTATCATAGAGTCAATCGTATTTATTTTGTACGTTTCACATTGAAATTAGATTTGAAAAAGTTTACAGGTGTCTCACTGATGTTTTGTACAAAGCAGATTTATTTTCAGAAACGGTTCAAACTCTGCTCATTATACCGTATATATATATATATATATTGGTCATATAGATCATATACATTACTGAGTATTCACTCTAAACATAAATTCATATTAATATCTATAGAGATTTTTCTGTTTTATTATCATCTTCTTTTATGACTTATAATGCCACAGTTACTAACGAAATCAGAAATTTCCTGGAAAAACAGTATACAATGTTATTCGACAAACGAAAAAACACATTGCCCCACTACTCCTGTCACACACTCTCAGAAAAAAGGGTGCTTCATTAACCTTGTCACTCTCAGGGTACCATTACCTTTTGTATATGTTGTATCTGTCACATTAAATTAAAGATCTAAAGCACATAACTGTGTTGTAATTACCTTTGAGTCAAGTTTTAAAAGTACACCACATGCACCTTTCCAGGACTAATGTACACCGATCGGCTATAACATTAAAACCACTGCCTAATATGATGTAGGTCAACTTTGTGCCTCTGATACAGCTCTGGCCCATTGATGCATGGTCTCTATAAGACCTTAGAAAGAGTGCTGTGGTATCAGGGACCAAGACGTTAGCAACTGTGAGGTGATCAGACTTTGCTAAGCTGTGTATTTTGACACCTTTCTATCATAGCCAGCATGAACAGCAATTTGTGCTACTGTAGATCTCTTATGTATTTGGACCATGCAGTCTAGCCTTCTCTTCCTATGTGCATCAGTGAACCTTGGGCAGCTGTCACTGGTTCACTGGTTGTCCTTCATTTAATCACTTTTGGTAGGTACTAATCACTGTATATTCTGAACACCCCACAATACCTGGGGATGTATTTGGGATACTTTGGGAATGCTTTGACTTATTTGCCTAGCCTTTACAACTTAGCTCTAGTTCAAGTCACTCAGATCCTTATGCTTGCCCATTTTTCCTTCTTCGAACTCACCAACTTCGAAAACTGACTGTTCACATGCTGCCTATTATTGTATATCCCACCCTTTGCTTGACAGGTGCCATTTTAACAAAATACTCTAAAGGAAGTTCTTCCCTTCACCTGTCAGCGGTTTTAATGTTATATACTAAAGGTACAAAAGATGCATGATTGAGTGAACCACAGACTTTACAGCAGCAGCATGTTACCATAGATTTAGACTCTATATAACATCAAAATTAAGTCTAAAAGCTATCCCACTTGACTGAGCACAACATACACACACATCATCTGTATGGACTGCACAGACCCTCACAAAACACACACACTGTTTTGCACACTTTTCTGCTGTTTTTGCACATATTGGACAATATCTCAGTCATCTGCTGTTTTTTGCACAACTCCATATATAATCCAAAGGACCTGCTGCTAAGAACCTGCTGCTGTTCATTCTTTTACTGCACAAAATACTGTTTGAACATTCAGTATTTACACCGGTCGGTCGGCGCTGTTTCTGTTACTGTGTATTGTCTTTTGTGTATTGCATTTTTTGTACTTTTTGTATTGTCTTGTAACTTAATGTCTGCACTGTTTTTTGTCCTGCACTGTCTTTTGTCCTGCACTGTCTTGCTTGTCTTGTCCTGCACTGTTTGCACCAGGTTGCACAGTTGCACTTTATGTGGCTAAGACTACTTACATGTCCTTAGCCCTGTCTTTGTTTTATGTAGCACCTTGATCCTGGAGAAACGTTGTCTCATTTCACTGTGTACTGCAACAGCTATATATGGTTGAAATGACAATAAAAAGCTTCTTGACTTCTCTCTTGACTTGACTTATCCTATCTATTCTTTGGCACGCTACAATGCCATCAAGGGAATATTTAAATAACCCTGTAAAAGGCGTTTCAGAGTCGACAACATATACACTATATTAGATTATTTCAAGCCGTTTAGGACAAACATTTTGTTCAACTCTATCGGATACTACAGCCGAAATAATCAGGCACTTAAAAGATAGACGTAACTTTTACAGCCTTGGTGTGTGAAATAATGGTGCACACGAATTTTCCGATCTCCTTTTATCACACAATCTTTGCAGCGAATGCTATACATTGAGTATACACACTGTCCGCACTTACAATCTGACTTTGGGTACGGAGATTTTTAAATGTATTGACTTGAAAAATAGATCATCCATTGGGTTTTTTTAATATAGACAAATTTCACAACCTTGCCAATGCTGCTCCTGTTAAGATTAAAAGCGCTGGTTGCAGTTCCTAATTTTAACCACAAGGTGTAATAATAACTAAGTTAATCGGGTCAGGCAATATGCTGCTCCACTATTATGAAAAACCAACCAAATAAAACGCTAACAAAACGAACAGGATCTGTCAGATAGTAACCTTCTTTGGTCATTGGTCACTCAAATTAAGTAATTAGTATTTCAACAGAATTTAAAATAAATTGTAATAAAAATTTAAGGTTTGTTGAACAGCTGACATACCGACAGTTTAGCACCCTTTTCTTCTGAGAGTGTTTACCATATCTACAACATCTTAATTCTGGTCCATATGTCGATCTGGATGTAGGATTCTAATATGGTTAGACTGAACATCTTGCATTCTCTGGTTTTTGTTCAGCAGGTGCTGCTAAACAAGTCTGGATCCAAGTAAGCCGTTTTAATCGTGGGTTTATTGAAATGAACAGCAAGAATTGTCTACAAATTACAGTCTGGACCAATACAATAATCATAGACATAGAGTACATCATCATACCATTGCATACCTGTACCATTATAGCCTTGTACATGCTAATTACAAAAGAACACAAAAGAACCATATTGTAAAGTTATTGTGTTTAACAAATGCACAGCATTTTCTATGAAACTGCACTCTGCGATGAGTGCTGGGACAAAACACTCTGACCAGCCAGGGTTACGGCATCATCATGTCACTGTGAAGTTCATCATCTGGCCAATATACTGTAGCTAATCATGTTTTACTTCAGACTTTCATAAATTCTCTCTCTTTCTTGATAGATTAGTGTGAACTTGAAGGCTCCATATCAAAGGACTCAGGCACCAGTGATACATGTGAGGTCTTGGATGTTAAATCCCTGGCCTTTGACATGGCTTCCCTGTCATTAGAACTACTGAATGTCCAAAGTATAAGCTTTGTAGATCTGCACTTCCTGCACAGACGAGATGCATTCATCACCCTCCCATGACTTGGTCTTTGTATTCTTCTCTTGAGCACAGAAACTACAGAAAGCCAGGCCAGAGTCCACCAAGTCACTCTAGTCCTCGTTCTCAGTCTCATCCATCAGCTCCTTTACGACTGCACAGCTTCATGCGTGGCCAGAAAAGAATAGACCATCAAAAAGCACTTGCTGAATCTGCCTTAATGACCTGCTGGCAGATAGAGGATAGACAGAGAAAGAGGAACAAAGAAACATATAGAGATAGGGAGCAAGAAAAAGAAAGAAGAAACAAAAATCGTTGCAAAGGAAGGGGGTTTTACTTGTTCCCAATCCTCAGTAAGAGTCTCAAAACAGTTTGTATGTGCTTCATCAGAGATGCTTTAGATGAACCACTCCTTCTTGTTTTCTTCGATGGTCTCTGTAAAATTGGGTTCCGCGCTGATGATGGCCGTATCAGCCGATTCGAATCGCTCTTCTCCTTTGGACTCGTTGGTGTGGTACGTTCCCTTGTGGCGGAACATGTAGCGTATCAGGAACACCAAAGTGCACAGGATGGTGAAGATCACCACAGCGATGATGCCTAAATCAAGAAGAGAAAGGAGAACACAAGTTGTGTGTACTTATGCTATTTTCCAAAAAAATACTGCTGAAGAGAAAAGAGTGAGAAAATTCTTCAGACATGAAATGCTGCCTTAAGCAACAGACTCTGGAAAGCTCCTACCACCAATTACTGCTGAATTCCTGTTTACCCCGTCTGGCACAACTCTCTCCTCATTGAACGGGAAATCAGCACCTACAGTACAGGAAAAATCATGTCAGCCATGTGTTGATAAAGCTTCTATATTACTGTCACCTTCAGTGAGAAATTATCTTGAATTAATCAAATAGAAATATATCCAGATTTTTACAATCCAACCTAAGTACAGTATAAAGCATCAATTGATAACTTCCTATCGTAATCGGTGGCATCTAGAATCTAACCTTAATGAAAGTTGACTAACGAATGATGAAGTTTGCTTGTGCACAATACAGCCCATCAATAATAGCCAATAGTTTTTGTACCTGCATTCAGGTGCCAGGGGTCAGTGTTAGTGGACATCGGTGAGACGGTGAGTGGCGACGCTCCACAGTTGGACTCGACCAGTTTGCCCTCGTGTGAGATGGAAACAGAGTGCCAAGAACGAAGAGCCGCCTTCAGAGGAGCGATGCTGTTAAACTGCACTCTAGAGAGACAGCCTATGAAGCCAGGAGTGTTATACTTCTCTATCATCACTGGGTCGATGGGGCCGGTTTCTGTGAGAAACAGAGAATGAAAGAGATTTAGAAATGGAGCATATGGTGTGCTGCATGATGTATATTGAATGCATCTGAATTTTAGAACAAAAGCCTGCGATGTCATTTGCTTCCTGTAAACATAGACTCACTGTGTATACTGTATGTATGAAGTTTTGTGTGTCAAGACATTTGTGCAGGTCTGTTTATTTCAAACAAATTTAGTTTTTCCAAATTAGCCTCAAACCAGCACGATTCTGACCGAACAGTTACTAAAGATGAGTCTAGCAAGCTTCATATCTGACAACGTACAGTATGTACCTTTCTGGTAAACTGTCTAAAAAAAGTGGTTCAAGAGAACATAGGAAATGAATGTATTGGCTGAGATGAAGGCTTACTAGTCAGGAGAGGATTCTGGGAGATGGAGTTCCTCAAGAGCTTTTATGGTCTGTGAAAGTGCACTTACCAAAGACTTTTCCTAGGAAGAGAGATTTGACCAAGTTGAACTGAATGTCTGAGGCTTCAGGTAGGGTGTAAATGACCAAAGGGTAGTGATCCAGCTACGGAAAAAAACCCCACAAAGATTCAAACGTATTATTATTATTATTATTTTTTATTATTATTATTATTATTATTATTATTATTATTATTATTATTATTGGTATTGGTATTATTATTATTATTATTATTATTATTATTATTATTATAATACTAATTCTTTTATTATTTAGTTATTGCTTCAAGTCCAACTGTTCCTAAGACTCTGGATTCATCGCGACCAGGAAAAAGTGGTTCCCCGAAGATGAATGAATGACTGAATAAAAACATCTCGGTGGATCCCGCTAACAAAGAGCTTGACGTAGTGGTGTCATGAGATAAGGTGACAGCATTTAATAGCTTTGAGCTTATTTACCTTTATCACAGGGAGCTAATGGCTGACTCAGAGATGAATCGCTATGAAAAGCTTCCCCGAGGCTTCAAACTCTCTGCAAACCACCCAGCTTTAATGATCTCTGCTAATGAGCTGTAAATAAGCTCCAACTTGGCCTTGTGGAACATGAAGGAGATTTTTCTAACCATTTTTAATTACCATTTTGAAATGTACAACCCAAAACAAGCAAGCCGCAGAGACGCCACTGAGCCGCTCTGTTTTTTCTACGGCACGAATGCACAAAAAATAAACAAAGGAGATTTTCACCTGGACTTGGATTTCTCTTTCTGTTCTAGTGATATTGACGCTGTGCGGCTGTCCGTTGGCCAAATTGCGCTGATCCAGATCGACAGCGAAGGGCTCGAGCAGACCACCAAGATTATATCGCAGCTGGAGAGAACCTGATAGAGAAAGACAGTAAGTTCACTTTCATCATCATTTCATCATCCGCGGTTTATCAGAAACATCATCATCCTTCATATTACAAGAAACAGGAATCGGAATTAAATGTACTCGGCTTGAGAAGTGAAGAGCAGGAGACAGAATATGCCTACAGTACTCAGGAAACAGGAATCCAAACTGAAGGCACTAAATATCAACCTTCGAAAGAATAAAGCTGGACAATTGATTGTATTCTTTACTATTCTAAATGAGTGCATCAGACAGCTTGTAAAAGTCAGCAGGAGCTTACCGTTACGTCGCAGCACCACAGCCATGTAGTCTTGGCTCCTCGAGCTGACGTACAGGAGGATGCTGGGAGTGCTGGATGTGCTGAAGCTGAAGCTCACATCCTCTCGGGTCAGATTTAAGTCTGTGGACAGCGACTGGATCGAATCCTTTTCGTCCATGCTAGAAACCGAGGAACTCACTTCCGGGACCAGGTTATAACGGACCAGCGTTCCTGCCTCGAAGAAAGCTCCTACGTCTGAAACATAAACACAACTACCGTTAGTGAAACAGCAACATACTGTAGAGAGCTGACAGCAAAACACAACTGCAATTATTTAGAGATAGTTTTAAAAAGAAACCTTCTGGAGCACCTTTAGTGCAGAAGGGTCCGTCGTAAGCCGTGTCGCTGCAGTCACACGAGTAGCCGTTGTACTTTTCTACACACTTCCCTCCGTTGCGGCAGTACATCCCGAAACTGGTGCAGTGACCCGAGCATCCGGGTTTCACTCCGGGAGTGACCTTTGCTCTTTCCTCCAGGTCGAGGGTCACGCCGTTCATCTTTAAAGAGCGGATGCATCCCAGGAAGCCTCTCTGTCCTCCTGCTGCACCTGCAGAATTAACAGAAAAAACAATTCTAATCTTTTTCAGTGTTACAATCTGAGAGAAATGACACACAGACAACATTAACACAACTTGTTGCTTAAGGTATTTACTCCCAAGCTGTTCAGTAGGAAATTCAATACACATGGCCACACATTACATGACTCATCCACGTTTATTCAGACTCATCCACGTTTATTCAGACTCATCCACGTCCATTCAGACTCATCCACGTCCATTCAGACTCATCCACGTTTATTCAGACTCATCCACGCTCATTTAGACTCATCCACATCCATTTAGACTCATCCACGTCCATTCAGACTCATCCACGCTCATTCAGACTCATCCACGCTCATTTAGACTCATCCACGTTTATTCAGACTCATCCACGCTCATTCAGACTCATCCACGTTCATTCAGACTCATCCACGCTCATTTAGACTCATCCACGTTTATTCAGACTCATCCACGTCCATTCAGACTCATCCACGTTTATTCAGACTCATCCACGCTCATTTAGACTCATCCACGTCCATTTAGACTCATCCATGTTTATTCAGACTCATCCACGTCCATTCAGACTCATCCACGTCCATTCAGACTCATCCACGTACAAATCCTACAGACTTTTTAATTCAAGGAACCAGGATGATTTTTGCTTTCGAGTCGGGCTACAAAAATACATCATCCCTGCAGCACTCTATGGAGACCTACATCAAACAGTCGTGTGTGAAGTGCAAGGGCTGATGGGTAATGTACTGTAGTTCCCCCTCACCTATGGCATTTTTCTGGTTTCTTTGCTGCCGCTGTCTACATTTTCTTCTTAAATAAATATCAGGTGCGAAAGAAGAACGCTTGCATTTTTGCATTGAATTACTTAAAATGTATGGATACGGATGTATTTCTTATACTTTTAATGTGTAATTTAGGGACAGAGTTATACTCAAAGTTTCGGGCAGATGCCCTGATCCAGAGCAACTTACATTATCTAATTTTTTTTTACACAGCTGAGCAATTGAGGGTTAAGGACCTTGCTCAGGGGCCCAACAGTGGCCCAACAGTGGCAGCTTGGTGGACCTGGGATCGAACTCACAACCTTCTGATTGGTAGCCCAACACCTTAACCACTAGGCTACCACATGCCCGTATCAGATTATCATTGAAAAAAATGTTGTGAAGGATATCGATCTTTTTTTAAGCGACATATTTGTAAATGTAACATTGATGGTTCAAAATTAGCGCTAAATGTTAATAAATAAATACATAAATTAATTTTACTACATCAATAAAACCCCCCTGACCGAAAAAATATCGGTGACGGTGATCTCTGACTGACCTCGTGGCTTAAAAACGGTTTCGAAAAGCTCATTACCGAGAGAGCAGCGTGTTTAATGAGGGCATTGATATGCAGGTCATACATTCTTCAGATCTAATCTTTGAATTGGAAATTTTGAAGCTACTAGAAGGACAGAATGCTCGGAGGCACGATTGTGTATAAATGAGGCCGAGATACAGGATCTAATCAGGGCTGGATTTCTCACTGGGTTTGGGAGTAAAGCAGTTATTTGGGTTTATGAATTTGACAGGAATATACAAGTTCTTTCCTGAGCTCTGTGAGATCTTTCTTAACGTATTGAGAAAAAAAAAAAAAAAACAGCACGTTTTCATACCGTCATAATCATAATGGGGAATTTTTGAATATTTTACAATTCATTAATTTCACTTTAATATTTTTGGTTTCTGGCAAAACCTTGTTTTTTTATTTTTATTTTTTATGTTTATTCTACATTAGCAGTTGCTGATGAATTCCATGAACTGACGGTAAGGGTTGTGTAAAGGGCCGTATACTGATTATCAGCTTGATGTTGTCCTACAGTGAGAAGTACAAAATTGCAGGACACTGTGCTTGTTGGACATGTGAGGATAAATGAGCTGAAAAATATATAACCATGAAGAATGGAGAACATGTAGAATCTACTGTATCTATTGAAACTCTTTTGTAAACACTAATGCAGCTCAGCCACTGCAGCTAGTCAGTTACCAGAGACCAGAGGCACAGACTTCTATTTTAGAGTGACATTTCTTGGATTTCTCGGATCATCGTCTTCCGTGCGATGAAGATTTTGGACCTCCACTGAGATGAGACCGACTCTGTGAGTCCTGAGACATCTAGAGATCTACCAGCTCCAGGTGGACTCTGCGATACTAAAGCGGAGATGTGAACTCCATGTGATCGTTTGCATCAATACAACATTTGTTTGACTGTATATTACAATCACACCCTCCAGTGTCACCCATATGAGAATGAGGTTCCCCTTTGAGTCTGGTTCCTCTCAAGGTTTCTTCCTTCCCATCTAAGGGAGTTTTTCAACCCTACAGTCACCTGAGTCACCTCAGACTTGCTCATTGGGGATAAATACATACACATTGTGAACTAAATCTATCTATTCTTTATTTTAACCTTTTGTTCTATGTTTATGGTCTGTAAAGCTGCTTTGAGATGATGTCAAACTGTAAAAAAGTGCTATACAAATAAACATGAATTGAATTGAATGTGTGTGTGTGTGTGTGTGTGTGTGTGTGTGTGTGTGTGTGTGTGTGTGTGTGTGTGTGTGTGTGTGTGTGTGTTTGAGTATCTTACCCACAAACAGCTGGCTGTAGAGCTCTAGACGTGTATGTCCCTGAGCAGGTGCAGCTCGAACCTGTCTGTATTGCCGATCCAGCTGAAGTACGGCCTCTTTGACGTTTCGCTCGGCACTGACTCGATGCCACTGGTCGTCGTTTAACGGCGCGGGTGAGTGAACGTTCAGCTCCACCGGTCCATTCCCCACGTCGAAGGAGAAAGTAACAACATTGGGTGCTGGAGAGAAACAATTCTGTGAGTCAGGATAGTCGATTCAACTTTTCTCATCATCTAGAGATGTACCAGTTTCAGTTGTGTTCCGCTTCATGAGTCCCAATCAATACAGAATTGTCAGACTGTATCTGACTGTAGAAAGCACATTATTCATAATAACACATTCTGGTGTTTATAACAGTTTATAATCACACCCTCCAGTGTCACCCAAATGAGGATGAGGTTCACTTTTGAGTCTGGTTCCTCTCAAGGTTTCTTTCTCTTCCATCTAAGGAAGTTTTTCCTCACCACAGTCACCTCAGTCACCTCAGACTCGCTCATTGGGGATAAATACAAACACATTTAATTATATGTCTTGTATTAATCTTTGTATAATAAACCTTTTGTATAATATTTCTTATGTTCTGTAAAGCTGCTTTGAGAGAACGTCCATTCTTTAAAATTGTTATTTAAAATTGTTCCACAACGTACTTTATACAATCATGGTTGTTAGTTCTACAAATACACAAACCCAAGTAATTATAAATCATTTAAAGAGACTCTAATTTAATTTAAAGAGATAAGTTCATCTTAATTCTGTCAACGTGATGAAAAATATACAGAGAGAGATATTACAGAGGAATAATCTGACTGCTTCTCAAAGAGAGAACATAAACAATCCACCACTGTGTTTAATATCACATGAAAAGAAATTGGAATTAATTTTATTTTAAATTCTGTTTAGAAATATCTCCCAGTCCAAAATGACTGTACAGAGCACACCAGTTGCTGTAACTAAGTAAAGTAGACGTCTGAGAAGACAGCAACTCAGTTCAAACCTGGTTTCAGATTCATATCAGCCTCACACACATTCCTGCTGTGGAATTTTTCCACTGCTCGAACGCTTTTTCCGGCAGGAGTGTGGCTTTATTTCATGCTTTAAGTGGATTTTGCTTGCAGTCCAGGGCTGTAACTTATAAAAAAACTAAAATCTTGAGGTAAGATTAGGAGTGAAGGCTGAAATCGATGAGCTGTAATAGAGAGCAGGAGACCATGCTAGTACTACTACTACTACACACACAGACACACAGAGACACTCACAAACACACATGTGAAAACCGTATGGACTTTATACTCTGAAATTAGGCTTTTAGGTGGTCCAGCTTCTTCCTCATATATCAAAATTACATCAGCGCTATATATCCAGCTTTAAAATGTGTGTCTGTCTGTGTGTGCATGCGTGTGTGTGTGTGTGTGTGTGCATGGACGTGTGTGTGAGTGTGTGGCGTGTGTGTGAGTGCGTACGTGCGTGTGTGTGTGTGTGTGTGTGTGCGTGTGTGTGTGTGTGTGAGTGTGTGTGCGTGTGTGTGTGTGTGTGAGTGTGTGTGCGTGTGTGTGTGTGTGTGTGTGTGCATGGGCGTGTGTGTGTGAGTGTGTGCATGTGTGTGTATGTGTGTGTGTCAGTGTGTGCATGTGTGTGTGTCAGTGTGTGCATGTGTGTGTGCATGTACTGTATGTATGTGTGTGTGCATGTGTGTGCGTGCATGTATGTGTGTGTGTGTGCATGTGTGTGTGTAATTGTGTGCATGCATGTATATGTGTGTGTGTGTCTGTGTGTGTGAGAGAGAGAGTGTGTGCATGTGTATGCCTGCATGTATGTGTGTGTGAGTGTGTGTGTGATAATATTTGACCTCCCATCATATCCTGGGGTAAAAACACATACTTATTACTCAGCATACTTCCTCAGTGTTGTACTCATTACACTAGCAGTAAACAGACTGAAGACTCCACACATACATATCCCTATAACATTTGACAAAATAGCCGAATCTGAGACTCACATTTCAGCTCCAGTCTGATAAAATCAGTGCTGCCCAGATTCTCCAGGAAAACCCCGTGAGGTGCAGAGGTCTTGAAGTAAAAGGAGATATCGGCGGTTGTTTCAGCTCGAAAAGTGGAGAAGTGCAAGTAGGACGATGGCATGTTGAAGGAAGCGGCGTTCCAGTAACTTCCTGCAAAAGCACATGTAGAAAATCCTGCTGGTCAGTTTATATTCATACTGTAACAAAACGGATAGATAGATGAAATAATCAAGCTGTTACAGTCAGAGTGGGTGAGAGAGAGAGAGAGAGAGAGAGAGAGAGAGAGAGAGAGAGAGAGAGAGAGAGAGAGAGAGAAAGAAAGAAAGAAAGAAAGAAAGAAAGAAAACTTGTGAAGAAAGAGTGCTCAACACTTGTCAAGTGTATACACACACACACACACACACACACACACACACACACACACACACACACACACACACACACACACACACATTGTGTTAGTCTGGCAGATTTGGAAGTGGACAGCGTCAGGGATTGCCTGAGCTTATCACAGCAGCTCAGGACTCAGTCCCTGTGCAAATCCTCTCACAAACACTGCTCATTAACAGCCGCCGTGTTCAGGAGGCTGCAGCCAGCGACGGTGCTATCAGGAATCACCAGTATTTTCCGTCTAGCATAATGAAATTGGACTATTGCCAGACAACATTTACTTTCCACAGGACAAATCTCTCTCAGCGCCGTCTGTGTCTGTTTGCTTTGCAGATGAAAAACATCTGAACTCCTGCTCAGCATCACGCTTGATATAGCAGCTAAGACATTCCTTGTTTTTCACAAGGTAACAGTAGATACAGTAAAACACACGGACCTGGGTCTTTAGTTTACACCAAAAAGCTGCATGTGGAAGACTGAAGATTAATGTGTTTTAATGTGACATTCACTCTCACTCACTCACTCACTCACTCACTCACTCACTCACTCACTCACTCACTCACTCACTCACTCACTCACAAACTCACTCACTCACTCACTCACTCACTCACTCACTCACTCACTCACAAACTCACTCACTCACTCACTCACTCACTCACAAACTCACTCACTCACTCACTCACTCACTCACTCACAAACTCACTTGTTCACTCACTCACTCACTCACTCACTCACAAACTCACTTGTTCACTCACTCACTCACTCATTCACTTCTACACACTCATTCACTCACTCATTCACTTCTTCACTCACTCACTCACTAGTTTACTCATTCACTCACTCACTCACTCACTTCTACACTCACTCACTCACTCACTCACTTCTTCACTCACTCACTCATTCACTTCTTCACTCACTCACTCACGTCTTCACTCACTCACTCACTAGTTTACTCATTCACTCACTCACTCACTCACTCACTCACTTCTACACTCACTCACTCACTCACGTCTTCACTCACTCACTCACTCACTCACTCACTCACTCACTCACTCACTCACTCACTCACTCACACACTCACTCACTCAGGTCTTCACTCACTCACTCACTTGTTCACTCACTCACTCGCTCGCTCGCTCACTCACTCACTCAGGTCTTCACTCACTCACTCACTCACTCACTAACACTCACTCACTTGTTCACTCACTCACTCGCTAGCTCACTCACTCACTCACCTCACTCAATCACTCATTCACTTCTACACTCACTCACTCATTCACTTCTACACTCACTCACACACTCACTCATTTCTTCACTCACTCACTCACTCACTCACTCACTCACTCACTCACTTGTTCACTCGCTCATGCACTCATTCCATCACTTGCTCACTCATTTACTCACTTGTTCACTTAATCACTCATGTAACCACTTCACCACTTTTCAATCCTTGGACCACATGTAGCGAGTGATGGAGGAATACACCCTGGATAGGATGCTGTTCCTCCATACAACACCACACTCTTAAGGGCAATGCACCAAATCTTAGCCACATATAGACGTTTTTGGGAGCTGGGGAATCCAAATAAAAAGAAATGCGCACACACAGAGACGATGCACAAAAACTCCATCAGACAGTAAGCCAAGTTCAGGATCAAGCAGGGAACACTTGAGCTGTAAGGTAGCAATGCTGTAAGGTATCATGTCAGCCTTGTATTGTTTCCTAGCATTATTTTTATCTAAACATATCTATGGCGCTTGTCTTGAAGGGGATCTACATCTCTGCCTTGCTGACTCTTCTCTCCTCTTTTCCATGTGTCTGGCAGACATCCCGTCATGGCTGGTAGCTTAAAACCCCCCACAAGTCAAGACTGAGCTGCTGTGCTGTATAGCCCTGGAGATGCATCCCAATGTCAAAATATGTCATCTTGTCATCTCTGACAATGCATGCAACCTTGAGATAAGTTCTGGACAACCGGCTATTCGTCTCTCCTCATAATGCTAATGTGAATCAGTCATGTAGCTTTCTCATTTACTGTATCCAGCAGTTCCTTCTCCACTAGTGTCTTTCCACAGAGGCTAGTCTGGGGCTTGTTCAGTCCCTTGCCATCTCAAGATTGGAACTCGGTCCTGACAGTTCTTCCTCTGCGTGCCATCGGTTCCCTGCAACTGAGCCATGATTGATTTGTTTTCAAATCTCCCAGGGTTTCTAACATCGCATCCACTGGCTTACCGCTCTCAAAATGAGCTCCCAAAACTACTGCTTTCTTCTTCTTCTTCTTCTTCTTCTTCTTCTTCTTCTTCTTCTTCTTCTTCTTCTTCTTCTTCTTCTTCTTCTTCTTCTTCTTCTTCTTATCCTTCTACTTCTTCTTATTATTTTTAACCCAAACATTACAAGGTTATTTTCTAAGAATCGCAATAAAATTCTGCCTTAGCAGTTTCTTGCATGATTCACTTTAAACAAGAATTATTCCTTGGTTAAAAAAAAAAAGTCATTAAACAGTCATTAAAAATTTAAATATTATATACTAATTACAATAAATGAATGAACTCTAATTAAGTAAAGGGAAATTAATAATGCATAAACACAAAGCAAATCTAATTAATCAGAGTAGCTGCTTTGCTTCAAGATTAAAAAAAAAAAAAAAACATACCGCTATATTTAACTCAACATCGACAGATGAGAAGACAGAAGACTCACTCACATCCTACATGTGATAAAACATGGATAACAAAAAAAATTATAGAGAGATTTAATAATAAAGAGAGAAAAAACTCTCTCTTCTCTCCTGTATACGTCTATGTTCGTTCTACGCCTCTCGTTTATTCTTCCCGGCTAAAAAAAAAGAAGTGTTTCCTCTGATTGATCTTTCACAGAGCCAGCGTGAGTCTCATAAGGGCCTAAAGCGAGGGATTTTAAATGAGCGAGACATTGACTTCTGAGAGCAGAGCCTGAGGTGGGAGGATGTACGAGCGCAGACGCTTTGTGCTCTGTGGAATTTTAGAAGAATCCTAACTGCAGATGTGAGAAGCGACCGAGAATACTAACAACCCGGAGAGTCAGGCAATTCTACAGCCATACTGTAAATGTAAATAAAGCAGGAAGTGAAATAATTCCATATCGCCAAAGAAATTAAAGTGAACAGTGAGAGAATAAACTCAGTTACTGTATGAGCTAAATGAGCAGAATCATGAGTCTGAAGATGGAAACGTTCCACTCCATGTGAAAGAACTCCATTGGTTGTTTACTCTAATGTGTCTCGCCTTAAGTTTTGTATTTTATTTTATTTATTTATTTGTTTGTTTATTTTGTTGACAACTGAATGTCTTTGTCATGTCTCACTCCACAGCGGTGGTTAATATGAAGCTCATATAAAAAGTAGACACTCGGGGCTTTAAGATTTCATTTTATTTTTATTTTATTTTTTTTTTATTTCTAGAATTTTTATTTTATTTTATTTTATAGAATTTTTTTTATATTTATTTTTTATAGAATTTTTTTTCTCTTATTTTATTTGTTTTTTTATCTAGACTGCTAGGGGTTATGAAAAAAATGTTCCAAAAACACAAAAACAGTTCGTATTTCAATGCACAAATGTTTCTATCTTATACGTAAATTGTGATATCAAACTCTTTGCTTTCTGAGATGCCCCGAGTGTTTATTCATAAGCAGCTAAAATTTAAAGATGTTATCTTCAAACACTAAAATCCTCTGTAAGGATGTCCAAAACAGGGAAAAACACGTCTCACACTGAAATCCAACAATCCTGACTCATTTTATATCAGACTTGTGTCCATAAAATAATTCATTTGTTTATACTGATAGAAAATATCTGAATGAATGTCAGCGTTCTGGTAAAAAGAGTACATTAGCTTTTTTTTTATTTTTATTTTGTCTGACTCCACCATGCAAGTCCTCGTGCATGATTTGTTATTATAAAAACCTTAAGTGTATTAAAATGAACCGATTTTTTACTCGTGACTCGCCTTTCTATAACCATCATCGACCAATCATAGAAAATAAAGGCAACATTTTCTGACCGATCAGGAATTGAGACATTTACAGCATTGTGGCATAATTGTATGTAAGTAAAAGATTTTTTTCATTGATTTTTTTAGCCGTGTGTATTCACCTTTAATATCCAAGGAGGTAAAAAATAAACCCAGTGAGGGCGGAGATTTCCTGTGGAAAATTAATAGATTTAGACCATCTTAGAGACTCTGCTAATGAGAGACCAAAGTGCTTCACTTCTTTCACATTCTCTAAAATGTCAAGCGTATCATCTGATGCTCTGATGCCGTCTCTCTCTCTCTGTCTCTCTCTCTCTCTCTCTCTCTCTCTCTCTCTCTCTCTCTCTCTCTCTCTCTCTCTACCATCTATGGCCAAGCCTGACAAATGCATATGAAGTCCTACTGTATATCAACCACACTGTTACAAATTTCCCCTTTCAGTGTGTGGTGTATTTTCCTGCTCCTAATGTGTTCACCTGTTCTGTGTCTCACCTTATTTAATCTGAATCTTTCCATTAGGGCCATTTCAAGATCATTAAGAGTTGATTTCCTTTAAGATTTTCTGACTCTTCCTCCTCTACTGACTTCTGATCATGGATTAACTTTGTGTTGTAATTAAATCTGAATTATCTGAGGCTAAAGAAAGCTAGTCAATAGAAATACTGCTGTGATATTAAATCGTTAAACAGACATGTCATACTTGACATCTTTCAGTAACTGTTGTACGCATCTGGAATATGGATAATATGCTAATAATATGTTAAACGCTAACATTAGCCATTGTGAGATCTCCCGAACTGATGAAAAAGCCAGATAGTGACTCAGCTCATAAAATAGTGGGTTCTGTAACTATCCATGTGGCATCATCGGGAATAATTAGTGTCCAGTTTCTAGACATGACTCTTTTATTAGCCCTGTTTACCTCTGCCTGTTTTATTGCTCTTCTATGATGATTCACCCAGAAGGACTGTGATGCAAGTTTACCAGATGGCACTTGTGCAAATGGCTGCTGGAAAGAAAGCCATTAAAACACCATGAAGGGTCTGTTTATTTTGAGTTGGCTTTTATTATTACAGCCAGCTGACCTTCAAACTGGGAAGAAATGATCATACTAGAATAAAAGTGGACTAAGGAAACGAATCACTACTAACCACTGGTCTAAAAACTCCATTCCCCAGAACACAATACGGCCTCCGACCTGGACAACGTGCCACAGAACGCACTACATAGACTACTAAGCACACACACACACACACACACACACACACACACACAAAACCCTGTTCTTTAATCCCCACAATCCTTTATAAGAGACTTTCATTTCTGGCTGCATAGTAAAGGCTCATCCTTGTCCTGTACACCTAAGCAGTCACAAACCATACTGACCTTGTTTTGTGATTTCTATATTTGTTAATGGTGTACGTCATTAACACTGTTAATCTGTCTCAGTCTAAGCTTTATGACATCGCCTTATCAACAAAACATATATTATACAATACATATATTATAACAAATGCATTAACACAAACCTGTAAAGCATTAACACAAAGCAGGAATGACTCTGAGTAAAAGAAAATTAATAAACACCTTCTAATTCAGTAGAATTCATTATGTGTTATAAAGCTAGGTATCTCTGAACATTTAAGGATTAGCTGATATTGTCTTTGGGGTTTTAGCGCTAATTTAACAATTACAGTTGCTTATCAGGGGGGTTTCCTCCGGGTACTCAGGTTTCCTCCCCCGGTCCAAAAACATGCATGGTAGGTTGATTGGCATCTCTGGAAAAATTGTCTGTAGTGTGTGAGTGTGTGAGAGAATGAGAGTGTGTGTGTGCCCTGCGATGGGTTGGCACTCCATCCAGGGTGTACAGTATCCTGCCTTGATGCCCGATGACGCCTGAGATAGGCACAGGCTCCCCGTGACCCGAGTAGTTCGGATAAGCGGTAGAAAATGAGTGAGAGAGAGACAGAAAGAGAGAGACAGAGAGAGAGAGAGAGAGAGAGAGAGAGAGAGAGAGAGAGAGAGAGAGAGAGAGAGAGAGAGAGAGAGAGAGGTGCTTATCAGGATAGCGTCAATCTAGCAGGGAAGATGATGAATTAAAAAAATGTTGCTATTTTTCTAACACAGATTCTATCCAATTTAATTCCCCGAATTTCCCTTTGAGATCAGAAGAATTTCTTCCACAAACTTCCTCTGAGTTCAGTTTTATTTTACGCTATAAATCACGAGGCCGTCATCCGCTCGTGTCTAGCGTAATTGAATGCTTATCGGCTGCTGTGATTCTGAGACTCCGTGCCGTCTCTTCTGACTGTACACACAGAAGAAAGTCTAGTCTAAAATAACCATTACCAGCGAACAGATAAGTGGAGTTTCTCAAGTGTTTTCCACACTGCAAAAGCTGAAAGTTCTCTCCATGTTACTCAATCCAGTTGAATATTTCTTATAAAACAATAAAGATGAAAACCACAATCAATAAATTCATCATGATTTCATCGTGAGCGTTAATTCCATCTTATCGGTTGTTTTAAGAAATTAAAACCTTATGAAAAATGAACAACACAGCACCTCCTTTATATAATACCTACTTGCTTTTAGAGTTAATAATAGAATACAGAACAATTATATTCCTATATCACTTCCATATGTGCAACGGATTTTTTCAATTATTTAAGGGCTTAAGCGTTGTACAGCAGTGAGTTCGAGCTTGAATCTGATTGGTCAGAAGGTGTGTGTGCATTATTTTAGTATAACAGCATGGACCAGAACTTAGTATAGGCTGTTACATTAATGCGCTCATACTACTACAGTATTGTTTCTATAGCAACAGCTCCTACAAAGGGACTAGTGTAACTAAATGCAGTGTTGTAAATAACCCTGAAAATAAATGCCAGTGGGAGGTGATGACAAAGTTACTGGGATGTTATTGGTAATGATGTACTATGAGCCACAGAAAGAGAAAATCTTCCCTTCAAGCGCTGCATCTAATACGGTAAATGGACGGTTTATAATGAACGGTTGAACTCACGGTCTCCATGACAGTGCAGAGGTCCCACCGTGAGCTTGGCCTCTGATCCGGGTCGATTTGTGTCACCTACAGCTACTTCGCTCACTGGTAAGTGATCCTTATATACCAGAAGCCCTGAATCTTCTCTCCTATAAGCAAAGAACATGTTGCAAACAATCAAAGCATGGAATTGAAACAGTTTTTTAAATGCACGAGAATCATAGTAAGGCATGTTTTTAGCATTCGTCTAACAACATAACAGATATTTTTTGAAGTATTTTATTTGTTCTTAACAGACATTAATACACACCTCTTATGGAGATAAATTAGCATCAAGCATATCATATATTAATATCAACATTCATTACACAGCAGTTACGTTATGAGAGGAACTGTATTATTTTTTTTGCTAAATGAAATGGATAAATATAATCAGATATAATAACAGGATTAGAGGAGGACCCACCGGCTTAATGCCCTCATTCGCCAAAGATGATGTTTAGATAGATAGATAGACAGATAGATAGATAGGTAGACAGATAGATCAAGCAGTGAATTAAGAAGCATTGACTTGTCCTCACCACTGTTTCTGATCTGCGTCGCAGTTGCAGTGGTGTTTGGGGTCGATGCAGTTGTGCTCAATGCCACAGGAACATTTCTGGACCCCCGGCACTGAGCCACCCCAATAGAAGTGTTTTTCACTCCCTCTGCCAACCCACCAGGTGTACGGAGTCCCGTCTGTATGGACAAATTAAGATAGTAAGAGTAGAAATATATAGATATTGTACATAGTGTCTGAATATGTGTATTCAGTATAGAATACTGAATATGTGATCAAATGTATTGCACACAGTAACCCAGTTAACCTATGTTCCTTCTTCAATACTCGTCATATACCCTTCGCTGTGAGAAAGCATCCACAAGGTCTTCAGCTATGTGCACAATTTGATCCCCAAAACCCACCAACTATTTGTTTGCTGCTCTGCCATCCAGAGGAAAGTTCTTCAGTGTCTGGGTAACAGCTTCTAACACCAGGGGGTCAGCCTCCCCCTCGGTGCTGCCCCACTGGGACCCAAGTAAAACCCACCTCCACACTGTACAGAAACTTCAAACCATTAATGGCACAAATGTCACTGCACTTAAACACCATTACTCTTGAGTTAGTGTCATTGCAGTTACGGCTTTGGAGTGCAACTGATATCACCAGTTTTGCGAACAATTAGTGAACAATTCTTCATTAGTTCAACAAGAACTTAGAAAGTTCCTGTTTAAACGTGAATTAATTTCTTGGTTAAAAAATGCTAATAAAGGTATCAAAGTGAAAATCTTAATTTCACTATCTGGTGTCACCCAGATAAGTTTGGTTCCTCTCAAGGTTCCTTCCAAATATTTCACTCACCACTGTCACCTCTGGCTTGTTTATATGGGATAAACGTAATACGTTTGAAAATAATTAAAAAGTCTATTGTTAAAATCACTACACAAATAAAATTGGACTGAACCGAATACACTCTGCTTTCCCTCTGTACACTTACCCCATCGTTTCCCATAACCCCCACCTCCTCTTGCATGCTCCTTGTTCCTGTACTTTGTTATTGCACTTGTCGTTATTTATTTCCTGTCAGCTCTGTGTATGGCATACATATAGGTATCTTACACCTCAGGTCCAGAGGAACAATATTTCATCTCATTGTACCTTGTACACTGTATACACAGCTGTGATAACAATAAAGATCTTCTTGACTTGACTCGAGCTGTAAGATGGATAAAGTCTGCATCCTACTGTAGCTTTAATAAGCCTATAGATACAGCTTTTTCCTCTTAGTTATTGTGAGAGAAAATGTACATGAAGAGATTAGATAAAAACTCAACGCTTATTAAAGTGTAAATCAGCACAGCAGACGAAGCAGATCGACCTGAGGAATGGAGTCATCTTTATATCATGCAATTAGAAGCACTTGCATCTGTTGCTTCAAGATAGAGCCCTAAATTAAGGACTGCTTTTCTAATTTTGTGGCAGAGAGCTCACTGATTCAACAATTTATTTTCATTCTGATTCATTCATTAACTTTAGAATTAACACAGCATAAGTTACGTTAATTTAAAAAAAAAAAAAAAAACCTTTGTCACATTTTAAATAGTCCATGCGGTGGAGTCAGACCTGATCTAGCTCCTCCCACCTAAACGTGGTGTGGCGTGGCATGTGGTTCAGGCTGAATGTGTTGTGTGCTGTTGTGTTGTTTTGTGCTCTACAGTGTAGTGTGGATTAGGGTTAAACTTGTAGTATTTAGATCAGGTCTAGTTCTTTCTGGACTTTAGGTTCTGAGGTGACGACTCAGTTGAGTCCTTTAGGAACATGTTGTAGTTGAATTTCTAGAATAGAATAGAATAGAATAGAATAGAATAGAATAGAATAGAATAGAATAGAATAGAAGGTCAAATATAAATCACAGCACAGTAAAATCCTTTCTAGCATATCCCAATGTTGGAGTTTGGGTCAGCTAGAAAGCATTAAGGGCCTTGCTTAAGGGCCCAACAGAGGCAGCTTGGCAGTGCTGGAGCTTAAACACAGAAAGAAAGAAAGAAAGAAAGAAAGAAAGAAAGAAAGAAAGAAAGAAAGAAAGAAAGAAAGAAAGAAAGAAAGAAAGAAAGAAAGAAAGAAAGAAAGAAAGAAAGAAAGAAAGAAAGAAAGAAAGAAAGAAAGAAAGAAAGAAAGAATGTTTCGATCTTTATTTTAATTAATTATAATTGTTCTTGTGTCATTTGTGTTACGAGAATCCCTACAGGACACTGAACACATATCAGCGGTCTCCATCAGATCCTAACACAGCCTTACTCTCGCTTTTCCCATTTTCAGCTTTCTGACACATGAAAGGGCAAATGTCTCTCTATCACTCCACACTCCCTCATGACATTCCCTCAGGCTTCTGGCCGCTTTGAAGACGTGAAGTGAGTGTAAACAGGATCTCCCTGGAGGTCAGGAAAGTTAAAAAAACAAACAAGCCAGCAATGACTTTCTGGAGAATGGAGATGACAGCTTCATTTCTCCATCAGGAAGATCACAGAGGCACAAGCGAGTCCCTCAGAGGCTACATCAGCTCACTCGTTGTTTTGCTTGTAATTCATTTAGGGAACTTCTCTCCTCCTGACCATCTTTAGCTCTACAGAGACAACCCTGCTACAGGAAGCTAGAGTTAAAATGAAGAGGCGGGCTTTCCTTCGGGAAAAGAAAGAGGACGGTAGATCGAAACTCATCCCATTGCATCAATGAGACTTGTCATGGTTCTTAAAACTAGACTGATGATCACACTCTGGAAACAGAATGGCATGTAATAAATGACTAATCACATGGTGCAATGTGTCCTGTAGTAAATAACGCTGATATTGATTTAGTGCTCTGAATATCGGGATCTGTACCCACATTTAAATAAGAGTGGGCGTGGCCTAAGCTGGCCTGTGAATTCTGCCATTTTCTCAAAATCAGCTGCTTACTTGCAGAAGTTCATAACGTCATCTGACCAGGTAGTGACTAAGGGTGAACGAATTAACCCTATAAATGCATCGTTTTTTATTTGAACTTTTATGCCTTAATCAAACTAAACACCTTCCAATACGCCGTTGTCATTGGAATCAGAGTATAGACAGACATCAGCAAATTAGAATAATCCATGGAAAAACAAGGAACAGAAGGAAACTAAGGCTTGGTCAGATACTTAAGCAAGGCTTCATGATGAGACAAAAGAACATCAGACAAACTAATCATTGAAGATCTCAGAACAGTTGCACACATTAGATATGAGAATAATGAAAAATTAGGGTTGTAGACATGACCTAACCAAAGGGATATTGCAATATAAACAAAGAGATAAAGAAAGAAAAAGAACTCAAACACTCATGTGATGATAAAGTGATGCAATTGTCTGTATTCATACATATTCACAGCCTCTCTTTGCTGAAGGTTAGCAAAAAACCTAAAATACATAAATAACCGAACAAACTCTATTTAACGTCTTTTTATTAACCAGTGGTGTACAAATTTGAAAAAAAAAAAAATCATTCATGCTTTCATTTGCTCAGCTTTAACATCAAACAGCTGCTGATCATTAGAGGAAGAAGTGCACTGACTGACAACAGGACGCTTGAGTGAAGCTGACCACACAGAGAGGGATTGTATTAGCAAGACATAGATTAGAGAGAGCATGCCTTCAAATAATTAAATAACAAAACACCAAACCCACTTCTATAGTCTGGCATGCACCCAAAATGGCTGAGCTTCTCACACCAGAGGGAGGGTACGCATACATTATCCAGGAAGTCTGCTTCGCTCAGTTTGTTCGACTCCGCCCAGCAACGAATCTATCACCGATCTGTCAAAGCTAAGATCCGGTAGTGAACAGCAAACAAAGACTGAGGTGTAAGGTGAAGGATTTACACTCTTCCATAGTCCAGTGATCTCAAGTCCCAGTCAAATCAGACAGTAGGTGGCTGATGTGTGTTCTCCAGAGAGAGACACGTTTTTTTTTTTTTTCCTGTTGACAGTTTGTCACTACAGTGACTTGAGGGAGAAGGGTGGACAGCTGAGGGAAAGAAAGAAACAGAAGACAGTGCGGAAAGAGAGCTGGTGTCAGTTACACGCAAACCCCTGATGTGACCCTGCAGGAGCAAAACCATCTGCTTCTCCACTTACATCCCACTCGCTGTCATGATTCAGCTCAGTGGATTATTCCTCTGTCATCAGCTTACCTTTCTCCCCCGATACCCTGACCGGTAGCTGTAGTTTCAAAGGTGGAAAAGTTGATGCACCAGAATAGCAACTCTCCTCAAGTCTTATGAGACATAAATTTAAAATCAATTACTCTGGATGTTGTTTCCTTGCATGCTAACAGGTGCCAGTCAGATTATAGACTCACTCATCTATTACATCTAGCTCTGTTTTTTATTCTGATTTCTGTATAAATCATATATTGTAGAGCCAAGGAATCAGTTGGATGTCAGGACACATGAATATAAAAACAAAAATTCTGATGGCGACGGAAGTAAAGACAAATACGTTGAGCGGTGGTGTGCGTCTGCGATCCTGCAGGATGCAACACGTTACATTTGGCATGCCGTGATAAAAAAAAAGAACGGTATTATGAACATGTATGCCTTGTATGGCATCCTGGGCATGCAGCATAGTTTAACTTCTGTTTTCTTCACTGTGTATCTGTTGGACAGATATTCTGCACTTGCGCTGCTTTCTTAACATCTTTCAGCCTTTTATTTATTTTCATCTCTGATGTTTGGCTGGTTGACAGCTGTGGATTCCACTTCAAAACACTGATTACAGGTGGCAGATAGACATAACAAATAGGTTATGTCTGGCGCTGGGGGAAAGATGGCGTGTAAGTCTGTGTCTAAACTAAATGAGAACGAGAAAGTCGTACTACATGTGCCAACATTTAGTAGGTCAGTGACAGGGACCTGAAGCTACCTTGTTTGTGAGAATTCTGTGCTGTGACCCTGCTTACAAAGAACTAAACTGAGTCTTTGAGGTGTTTTTAAATGACTGAAAAACACCAGAGATTTTTGATAGGACATGGCGTCTGGCTGAAACTACAGTATGCCACATTTCCATCGCTGTGTAGATAATCGATAATATGCAGCACCGTGAGTTTGTCTCGATATCTCGATAAGAAATACAACACGACAAGCTGAACAGACCTGTTTTATTCCTCTTACTCCATATTGATGCAAATTGTCAATGATTACAATGAACATCCTGTTGTACTTTTGTCCATTTACTTTTATGTACATTTATGTATTTCATGGAATGGAAATGCAACAAATATCAAGTTACTTCATGTTACCCATCCACCCATTCATCCATCCATTCTTCTATTTATCTGGTTCCATGCCATGGGGCAGCAATTTAAGCAGAGATGCCCAGACCTCCCTCTCTCACTGCCCACCACCAGCTCCTCCATTTGCAAACTCAGCTACTCACATGACAGAGGAAAGATATAATCTCTGCACATACTCTTCCCCCAGGGTCTTCTGCATGAAACCCCTTCCTAGAGAAGTGTCCAGGAGACATCCTAACCAGAACCCTGGACCTCTTCAACTGGTGGCTACAAGCACAGAGCAATAACTCTACTTCAATCTTCCCCTGAATGTCCAAGCTCCTCGCCCATTCCTCTTAACTTCTGCCTCTTGTTTCATTATTTCATGCTGTAACTGAATTAACTTATATTTAAATTACATTTAGGTATCATGTTCTACCTTGCCATAAGGGGCACTAAACTATTATTAGATAGCTCTTTAATCAGGTAGGGAGTTGTGAAGAAGTCGTTTGGTTGTTTGGGAGCAGAAGCAATGGCTGCCTCAGGTTAGCATGCACTTTCACATGTGTCAATCTATAGACTTTTTATGATTCGTAGACTTTTACGATCAGAAAAGGGATCTTATAGTCAAGGCTGATGGAGTCTGTGAGTGTTTAGCATGTTAGGCTTACAGTACAGTACATGTGGCAGCTCCTCACATGCACTTGCAGAAGTTTTGTAGATCTCACTGTGTTGGGTTGCTATTATTATTGGGGGCTGTTATTGACACCAATATTTCTTTATTTGGTGCATTGTAAATACTCCATATACTGTACACACATATAAGGTTTATGAATTTGTTTTGGATTTTAACAGTTTATAAGTATTGTCGCTTATTTATACCAAGGTATTAAGCATATTAAAGAACTTTCTTGGATTCCCTTTTAGATATATAGTATGTGTCAAGCCTCAATTAAGGTAGCGGTTATCATGTTCTTACTTACTTTGTTAAAGTACCAGACCAACCTCTATTTTTTTCTGTCTTGAGCTTTAAGCTGGACGAATAACTAAAAAGTCCCGTAGTGCATTTCCGTTTAAAGAAATTTCCACTAGTGAAAAACAGCAGGTCATAACACATCACTACAAAGCTCTTTAACGGATGGCTTTTTGGATTTCTCTTTTTTTTAAGATATATAATCTGCATAGGACCTACATATATAAGCTATAAACCTACCCCTGGACCTATTCAGATTTCAATATTTCTATATTTGCTTGATTTTGTTTGAGACACAAATAAAATTTAACTAAACTTAACTGAAACTTTAGAGCTCCAGATAATATCCAGATGAACAGCACTGGCAATTTTGCAAATATTATTTTGCCAAATAGGAAAGACCTGCATCAAATGAAATGAACTGTTGCCAAATGATCCGTTCCCCCCGTGCGATTTGAGCATATGTGAGGCGGTAATAATCTCGAACTCTTGCTGCTTTCATATTGTGATGCATGTTTTAAACAGTTTAGAGTAAAGTGTGTTCTCGGTGGGAGTTCGGTTCGTTCGACGGTGACAGACGGAGCATTTTCAGTCCTTCAGGAGCGAGATGTGAGCTTGAATAAATGTTCATTTTGCACTCGGTCTGAGCTTCTCAATACACAGATGGCATTACTGTCAGAGAGATTAACATGGACGGTTTCTCTGGCCGGCAATGGTGCAGGGTGCAACGCCTCTGTGACTTCACAGTGGAAAATAGGTTTTTGAAATGCGGCACACTTACAACTGAGAGCTAAACACTTACCAGGGGCAGAGATGACATGAAACGGGATCCATGACCTAGCGTGGTTGCTGATGCTTGCTTGTCATTACAGCAACATGCTCTGATGTGCAACCGCTTTCATCACAGTGACACAAAATTTGTCTGATCTTGTCTTGTCTTGTCTTTTTTTTTCCGAAAACCTTGAAGTTAGCCCAAATGTTCAGCACTGAGGGAGCTCATGAACTTCTCAACAGGCCATTGACGCATTTACTTTGTTCTACATTTCTCAGTAGGCCTAATCTTTGATATTTCAATCTAAATCAACCTCTTTCTCTAAAGCAAACAGTACTGAATCTCCTAGTCACCGTATAAAAGCTATTAGACTCCACTGCTGCATGAACTTTTTCACCCTGAAAATAAGGCATGACATATTTTCTTTTGTAAACTGTACAGATTCCATGGGTAAAGATTTAAACACCGAAAAAAGTCCTCCATCCGTACATACATTCACCCTCATGGTCACAGGGAGCCTGGATTCTATCACAAAGCAATCGGGACCATCCATCTATGCAATTCATCTATATATCCGTCTAATCAATCCATCCATCCATCCATCCATCTAATCCATCCATCCATCCATCCATCCATCCATCCATCCATCCATCCACCCACCCACCCTCAGGATCACAGGGAGATTGGATTCTATCACAAAGGACATGGGACACAAGGTGGGGGGCACCCTGAACATCCATCCATCCATCTATCCGTCTTATCTATGCATCAGTTAATCCATCTATCCATCCATCAATGCAACCGTCTAATCCTTCCATACACACATCCATCCATCCATCCTCAGAGTCACAGGGAGCTGTATTCTTTCACAAAGGACTTGCGACACAAGGTGGAAGGCACCCTGGACATCCATTTATCCATTCATCCATCCATGCATCCATCCATCTATCCGTCTATCTTATCCATCCATCCATCCATCCATCCATCCATCCATCCATCCATCCATCCATCCATCCATCTGTCTTATTTATCTATTTTGCCAACAAAAGCACTAGTGTAATATGATTTAGTATGTATTAAAAACAGAAGGAATTGTGGGGCAACAATTATGATGCAACAAATAATATAAAAACTATGCCTATCTTTTTTGCTTGTTTTATACTAACTGTATTTATAGCCTATATTCTAATCTGCTAATCAGAAGTTCCACCCATTAGGCAGCCATTCAGTATTTAATAACAATACAGTCAGATTACTGAGTCGGAGGTGGATGCAAGTGCAGATAAAGATTTAATTAGTGCAAGACACAAACATGAGCTCCTGATACATAAAAAGAACGTGCCAAACTGGCAAACGCACGTAAAGAATGATATGAACATGTGAACACAACAAAGTGCTAAAGAAAGAGAGCTACATATAAAGTCTAATACTGAATAGGCACTGACATAACTCAGGGGCTTATAGGTAGTCAGCTGGAGTACAACTTGTTTTAATATTATGCTAAGATGACAGACTATTTAAAACAATTAAGCAAACACCACACACCTTCATCTACATTTCTAACCTAATCTACAGTATTTATGATAAAAGGTGTACTTACTCTCAAGTAACAACAAAAAAAAAGGTTACTTTATCTCTACTTAAGAAAATGAAGAACAAATGATGCACATAAGGTTTGTTTTTAATCAATTCATGTATGCATTGTGATGTTTATTGTGACATAAGAAGTATATAGTATTTGTAGAATGCAGTCATATTTTGTGCAGACATAAATTAATGTAAATATAAAAAGACTCAAATCGGTTTTTGAGATGAATACTGTAAATATTCAGTACTGAAACTCTGAAACTCGTTGTTCAAAGAAAATCCACTTCCCCACTCATAATTACGACTTTGTGGTGCCGATATCTGTTTAGCTCGTAAATACAACCTTTCCGACAGGATGTGAACGCATAAGACATCCGCTGGCAGACTGGCAGTTTTTACTTTTTAATTTGTTAAACTGGGCAGAAGATTTGATTGTAATTCTGGTGAAGGTTAGACGTATAGACCAGGGTCGGCAACCCGCGGCTCCGTAGCCGCAAGTGGCTCTTTCATCCCTCTGCTGCGGCTCCCTGAAGATTTGGAAAATAAATATTTAATTTAAATTTATTTTATTTTAGTTAGTTAGTTTTTTTTTTTTAAATCAATACTAAGATTATGATGCTCTTGTAACATTAAAATAAACCATGTTTAAATTTTTTTCACTCAAAATATGCGTCGTAACTGCCGACTTCCAAAATCCGACACAGAAGCAGACGCATTTTTGGTTTGCTGCAGCCGGCAAGTTAAAATTTTGATGTCATGAATTCGAAGAGGACTCAATTAGACACTGAACATTTTATTTGAAAGTAACCTTCAACCCAGTGTCTTTTTTGTTAAGGTTAGTTCAAACTGTTCAAAATATTTTTGGTTACTCGGTAGCAATTCATTGATTTCATAAATGAACACACTACATTGTTTTCTATACTTTCCATAAAGGTAAAAAAACGATATATGCAGTGTTCTCTTCATTTTAGATGTCAAATGGGTTTTGTGGGTCCCTGTGTTTTTTTTCTGTGGGATACGGGTCCAAATATCTCTTTTTTTTCTCCAAATATCTCTCGAGTGTTTAAGTTTGCCGACCCCTGGAATAGATTGCTAGACATCTAGACTGTATATGGAGAGAAGAAAAATCTGGAAAAAAATAAATGTCTGATCTTGGACAAAATATCCACTTTTTTTTTGGCTTTTCCTTTAGATTCCAGTCCCAGTGACATCTGACAACTTTTCCCAAATCACCAAAAAAAACAATGCTAAGTAGTTTTGTGTGTATTCACAGACCACAAAGACCTGACAAAGCTCTGAAAAAATAAAGTTGTAATGCCAGCAAAGTGCTGGTGCTGTGCGAGGCATTTTTTTTAGTGCCAAAAACACACTGTACATTGTCATATCGTACTTTCAGCAAAAATCATTCTATCGTCCTGCTGAATTTTATCTCCTTTGTGTGCAAAATGGTAATGAAATAAGTGACTATGTTGATACTAAGACAACAGGAGTATACTGTAGTAGCATTTCAGCCACCACAGACCAATATCTACGACAATAGGAAAATGTATCTGGTGGCAACAAGAGAAAAAAATTCTGGCAGAAACACAACCCAATACAATGTGTAATAAACATGGTGTGATGAAAGGCTTGAGCAATGGAAGGAGTTTAGATTGCAAGAAGTGTGCAACAGCGGAGCAACCACAAGGATATGGCTTCACGGCTTCAGAGCTTAGAAAGGACAGATAATAGTCTGGTTCCAGTTCAATTAAATAAGAAAAAAGAAAAAAAAAAGTCTGGTTACATCAACCAGGATGTTTCACAATGTTTTTATTCAATATTCGATGAAAAGGGGAACACTAACTCAAACAAAACTGGAAATCCAAAATAACAGGCAGCTAAAAGGAAACAAGTGCAGGTTTTGCAGGACTGAGTTTCTAATGCAACCGATGACAAAGCAAGTGGTAGTTATTCTTCCCTTATTATGCTACACACTCAAGTTACAAATAAGTCAGACTAACTACAAATGGTGCAGTAATACAAGTACTGCAAGATAGAGTTACTCTAACAAGACCAACAGAGGGAAAAATATGGCCTTGTTTGGGAATTATTCTTAGTTCAAAGCTCCAAACACACACTGTGTTGATAATAAAGACTTTTGTTGCTGATAATGAACAGGCTTCTGAATGCCCAACTGAAGCCCCTGAGGCAAGCTACAATCAGCCAGTACAATTAACCCCACATGCGTTGTAGAAGTTGTCTCGGCGTCAGGAATGGACAAAACCTCCCCACTGTCAAGCATGATTTTAACCTGCACAAAGTTCAGGTGTCAAAACTTTCTTTTAGCCAATTATGGGATTTTGACATCAGAACCACAACTAGGATGCAATTTTGTATTTATAAACAGAAGGAATTTTGATATAGCAAGGTGGTGCAATGGTAGTGGTGACATATCCCAGCATCAGGGTGATGGACTGTGTGGGATTTTGTGTCTGTGTGGGTTTCCTCTGGGTTCACCAGTTCCCTCATATCTTCCCAAATCATCTCATTAGGTAAACTGTTGACTCTATATTGCCGCTGGGTGTAAATGAGTGTGTGGGTTAGGGTTGAATGTGTGTGTATGATGCCCTGTAATTGACTACAGTGAATGAACTTTGGTGGATGGATGAATGGATGGACAAGAAACAACATATAAAACACAAGCCATCAATAAGTAACAGCTAATTTTGCCTCACAACCTGTCCATTTTGTTACTCATCAGATGCTTGTAGGAGGTTATTAATGCTTGAGTTTTCCATCTATTCAAATGTAACACTTACACTACAAGAAGTGTTTAAAAATGCAGTGATGAATGCACTTAAAATTGGAGAATGTAAAAGTACATTATGAACAGAAAATTAGAGAGCTGTAATTACCCAGAATTGCAAGGAGCAAAGCTCAGTCTGACTTTTATGTAAATGAATACAATGTACAAATTGACTCACTAAGTGACTCAGCTGTTTGGACATCAAGGAGAAGTTCATTCAACCCCCTGCAGGTCAGTACAGTGAAAAATCTTGATGCAGGTCTTCCAGGATCATGGGTCAAGTGCAGCATTTTGTAGCTTGAAGAAGACATGGTAAAGAGCAGGGTGGGGGCTACAGGAAGCCAGTGGAAGAAACAGAGCAATGGTGTAATTGAGATGATGGGGAGGTGGAAAACAAGGAATGCGCCACATTCTGGTTCAGTTGTAGGAGTATGATGGCATTCACCGGAAGACATGCCAGGACTAAGTTACAGTATCCCAACTTTGAGATGCTGAGTGACAGAACAAATCTCAGAATAGCCTTGATGAAGAGAGCCAGCCAGACATGACCAAGTCATCAAAGTATTATCAGGAAATAATGATAGTTGGTTCTCATCCACAAACCCAAGTATTCATGCTTTGATCAATGTCCCGGCTTCAACCTTAGCTCTTGATGTGGCAGTGTAACACCAGGAAAATATATTTACATGAAAGGAACAAGTTTAGATTAATAACAACAATAACCAGAATCAAATGTTTAAGGGTAACAGACAAGAGATGAAAAGTGAAGGTCATACTGTACTTAGGGTTAGGTTTAGAAAGCAAGGGGCAGCTTAAGGATACAACGCTATGCAATGAAACCTACGAATACTATATTCACATGTCAGCCAAAAACGAAAGCATCTCCATTTGCATAACCCTTGCAGATATCATTTCATTAGTATGCTGTCGACTTAAGGCCCAGCAACGATGCACACCTTAGCAAAGGACATTGCTTGCTGCAGAACCAGAAGTCCAAGAGGAGGAGATTGATCAGCAAGTCTAAGCAAAAACCTGACACCTAACCCTAACCAACACTGTACAACAGGAAACACACTAATTTGTGTCCACCTCCTGGACTACAGTCTCAACTCTGCCCACAAGGTGATAGATTAGGTCTGAATTCTTTGTTCTACACCATTGTTTTTTTTCAGGGGAGCCCAAAAAAGTCCTGAATGTGGCAGTAGGGAAACCAAGCACATAAACAGTGTCAAATATGTAATACACTCAAAATATGTTTGTCTCTTTTTTGGTCATTAGCTTTGTGTCAGAGACAAAATCTGGAGCAAGTTCTTTTGTTAAAGAACTTAATCGGTCACTCAATTATTGTTTCAAATCATATAGTTCTGATTGAACTAGTTTCTTAGCAAGACCAATAAACTGGGACACACACATCCTTGCACATAACCTCTACAGTACATATTTTTGGACTCATACACACACAAAAAAAAATATACAAGGACAAAATTCACATTAAAAGGTCAAGGATAAATGTGTTGCACTTCTGGGAATCTTTTTCTTCTGATTTAACTAAAGTTACAAGCACAAGGCAGCACAAGAGAAAATCATATTTACTGAACAGATTCTCCTACGGAGTCTCCAGAACACACAGAGAGAGATCAGCTCTCTAAAACAAACAGCACAGATTTAATATTCGCTAGGTTACACCTGGATCGTATGAAATAGCGAGCAATATTTCACCTAGATAATATGATATAGGGAGTAATATCTGGGTAGGGTAATTAGATGCTTTCTGCTGTGATAATTGCACATGGTTCTATATTGGTCTCAAATGCAAGTATATGAGGGCAAAACTCTCATAAGTTTCTCCTCTGACTTCTGGAATTCTAGCAAGCGGCAACTGTTGAGCTTTAAATATAGATGGAACAAATAGTCTAGTAATCTAATTGTCATGACACGGGGTAAGGAAGCGGACCCAAACGCAGGATAGCCAAATCAACAGGGTTTAATAACAAAAGGACATGAAACAACACACGGACTAGAGACAGAACAAAGACAACAGTAGATTCCGCGATGCACAAGGCAACGCGGCACAGATAAATAGACACGGTGATCACAATAGGAAACAGGTGTGTAGACAGGGAGGAGCAGACGAAGGCGGGGCAGACACGTGACAAAGAACGTAAACAGATGCACGTGGCCAAAGTCATGACACTAAGAGTAAGATAATTTTGTGTTAATGTCAATAACCTGTGAGCTACCTAGATGCTGTTTTTTCCTACCATTAATTCTGCCACAGTAACAACTCCCAAAGCTAACAGTAGCTTTATCTGCACAGTGACTTCTTGTTGTCACGTTTATAAAATATTAGAAGCTTTCTTTTTTTTAACTGATGCAAATTGAAGATTAACCTTTGCATTGTGCATTTACAGGTGAGTGATTTTCTCTGGGTGGTTAAGGGGTAGGTAATGCAAATCATGTTGGATAAAATAATAACCGTGCGGTTATCTGCCCGGGAGGCCATGGGCCATTTTGAGTGCTGGTAATTATTTCTGAACCCATAAAAGACGATCTGCATTTTAATACAGCTGTCATTTCTGTTGGAGGCCATACTGCTCCACTGTGCGCCAATTGCTATGACGACAAAGACACCGACACTGTTCATTCTTGCTTTTCTCTTATCACCCACCTACATTGCAGTGCAGTAACGTTAACATGAGAAAAATCAGAATGACTTAATCATTCATTCGTTCATTCATGTCCTTCCTGGAACTTCTATCCCAGATCCTCCTTGGTGACCCCTAAACATTGTGCGATACAATCCCTCAAGCAAGTCAAGGATTTTCCCTGAGCTTCTTGTCCAGTGGAGTGTACATTCTACAGACATACTGTACAGTAGGAGCTTACCACAGGGTATCCTTTTCATATCCCCAAATTGGCTCTCCTGGATTGTCGATCTCTTCATTCCACCTCAGCAACCCTATACAGACCTCAATCCTCTATGAGCGGTTCGTAACATTTTTCATCTTCTAATTATTTCATGAGTCCAAAGGTTAGATGGATAGAGATTAAAACTCCATTGCTTTAGATTACTCATTACTCAGTGGGGTGCTACATTTTGGTTAGAGGATCCGAGGTGGTTCAGACATGGCTAAGAAGAGCTAAGGAAAAAGCTCAAACTACTTGCAACCGTAAATCTGTCTCTATACTCGTACTTGTTTTTGACATAAAATCACTCCATGTCTAATGGTGTGTTTAAGTTGTCAGACTAGTAATCAAAAGATTGTGAGTTTAAATCCCTGCTCCACCAAGCTGCCACTGATGGGCACCTGAGCAAGGACCCCATTGGTTGAGTGTAAGTACTGTATAAGTGTCAGGACATTCTCTGTCACGTGTCTTGTCTTACTCACCTGTTTGTTATTGGGATAATTATTATGTGTATTTGTTTCCTCCACATATTTAGAGTTTCTGTTATTGTGTATTTATTTTATGTGTCTTTGTTAATAAAATCTGTTTTGTATTTCTTTTATCCACACGTTATCTGACAATAGGGAAGTAGACACCTCCTTTATCACCACAGATCCATACAAAAATGAATGAATTAACCTCTAATGTCTATTCAAAGATATACTAATGCAAGTAATTGATTATTTTTTATCTCGGAATAAAATATGATTAAATATTATCCATATGACTTCACTATGGAAACTAAAAAGTTAATCATGCAACAGTTTATCTGGGATCAGGCAAATCGTGGTATCTAGATCAATTACTCCATTATAATTTGAATTCTAGCTGAACTTTCCAAACTACGGTGGAGAGGAAAGGAAACAGAACTGTAGGAACTGAGCAATTTTTCAATTCAAGGACAGAATAGAAGACTGAGGTTATTATTAACCAGTCAGCCAGTATAGACTAGCCAAACAGAAACACTGTTGTTTTTTTTTTTTAATACTTCAGACTTTGGACTAGTATTTGTCAGAACTATAACTCTTACTCATACCTGGAGTGTTGAGTAGGCGTGATGAGCGGCAGGTGTAGGTGACGTGTTGCTCGCAGTGCTCTGCGACGTCTGTGATGGCGCTGATCTGCTCCACGGTGGCGCTGTAGTTCAGCTGCAGCACGGTGCGCCTGTCCCTGCTCGAACCTGATACGGCTGTCTGAGGAGGCAGGTTGTTCAATACCGTCGTCCACACCTTATCCTCTGGAAATACATGCAATACAAGCGTCAAAGGACTGTAACACGGCTGAAACCTTTTAAAAAAGCTAAAACGATATTAAAAATTCAATGTCTTGATCTTCAGTAAGCATTTTTATCCTTGTGTGAGCAGGGTTTGCATCATGGACACACTCATTTACACTTACTTTATTACCATACACAGTATGGCATGAAATTAAATGCTTTATACACTACACACTGATTGATTTATTTTGTGTTCCATATTTTTTCGGAATAAACACCTGCTGTGCTACAGAGACAAGTTTCCTCGGAAACTGATGTAAAGTCAACTGTTTGGCATGTTAAAGGTTCACACATTAAAAAAAACGATTGAACACGTTTGTTTTTTTTTATTTCTTTTCTTCTACAGTAGCTAAGGAGCACATAGTCTTTAATTAGCAAGTGTAGCAACTGTGGCTTTGATCAAGTCCCGAGTTCCAGTCAAAACGTCTTATTTTACCAGTCAAAACATCTTATTTGATGCCTTAATCAAAAAGACAGTTTAATAGAGTGTTTAGTAATGTGCTATGAATATTAGAACACCTAGAAGCTTTGTGTTATAGGAAAATAATGTGTGTGTTGTTTCCAACTCACCAAAGAATTTTACCACAGATTCAATTATTTTAATTTATTACAGAAAAAAACATGTTTTTTTCTTTTTGTGATTTATCCATTTCTAGTTACATTTAATATAGTGTAATGCTTGCAAACTGTTTGATTTGTAATGTTGTAGAATGCCTGTGCTGTATCTTTACGTTAAAAGAAAAAATATATATATTTATAAAAAATTAAAAAAAAACAGTGAGACAAATTAGCTAATTTATTTGTTGTTTGGTAAATCTACAGTTTTAAATGGTTTGACACTGGACAATTGCTGTATGCTTTTAGATGATTTGGGACGTACCTGTTATTTTGCAAATGACTCTGAAGGGCCCTAGAGGTCCGCTGCCATCAGGATCGATCCAATAAACATCTGAAGATTTCCCTATGTGCTTATAAGCCTCACATGACTGCTCATAGACAGCTACGAGAGAGCAAGAAGTTCAGCGGATGGTTAAAAATTAATGAAAATACAGTTTAACACTTTTTGACAAGAATCAGAACATAATGTGACTAGACACAGGGAAATCATCCATCCATCTTTCATCTACCCATCACGCCTTCCTTTCACTTAACCATCCATCCATCCATCTGCCCATCCATTCATTCACCCAGCCATCCATACATCCATTCACCCAGCCATCTATTCATATATTCATCCAGCCATCCACCCATCAATCCATCCACCCACAGGGAGCCAAGATTCTATAACAAAAGACTCGGGACACAAGATAGGGCGCACCCTTGAGGGAGTGCCAATCATCACAGAGCACAGACACAGACACACACACACACACACACACACACACACACACTTTGTACTATTCTGTACAATGTCTAGAGATTGCACTCTGTGTTTTTAAAATACTCAAACCGGTACTGCCATTAAAAATCATTACAAAGTCACTGCATACACCCCATTCTGGTGTACTGAATATAAGCTATATAAGAATATAATCTAAAGCTGCCAGAAAAGTACTTCATTAGATAATCTCATGAAGAAGCAGGGGTACATAAGTGATATTTAAAGATTCCTCCAGTGAGGATCGTTTCCATATGGGAGATGATAAAAAGAAAAATCATCAAGTCGCTCTGATTACATGTGAAATGTTTGCTGTTATGTGTGTCTGGTTAAGGGGTAATGTACAGTACAGACGTGATGTTTCATGTAGATCCAGCATCAATAAAAAAGTCATGCTTTTGCACCAGTCTGGGCTACGAAGGTCATGCCTTCTCAAACATCAATAAAGCTAATAGAGGAACTAGAAAGAATCTGAAGCCTCCTGCTCCACGTTATCTACAACAAACAGAAGCAGTTAGAAAACTAACTTTGTAAGCTCAGTTTAAACAAATCCATTAAAGCTCATCTGTACTTCCTGATTCTAAAAAAAAAAAGTCTTTTATCCAAGACAAAGTTTGGTTCAGCTACTCGAGCTCCAGCAGATCAACATACATGTGTGACAGGTGGCTCCGGTGTATCCAGTGCCGTCACATGAGCAGCTGAAACTGTCCCAGGTCTGAGAACATCTTCCTCCATGCTCACAAAGATTAGGCAAACATCTGAAAAACATGACAGAGGAACATCAGAGCTAAGAATGAGAGGATGAATTCAGGGTCACATCAAACACAACTGCAGCTTGGTCCTCTTGCTCAGTGTCACGTCACTTCACCAACCTCTATACAGCTCTTATAGGAGCTTACTTTTCTTCTTAAAAAAAAAAAACATCAATAAATCCTAGGTTGAATAACCTGAAAGACGTATTCATGCTTGGTCTACACTTATTAAGACCTGGTTCTTATGTTCAGAGCACTCCTTTAAGCTTGGAATCCTTTCATGACAGTATTCTTTATGTAAAATCTGCTTTATATTGACACAAAGAGACCAGAGACAGCTATGACTAGCTATGGCCAATGAACATGTTATATCTTATATCTACTAGACATACAGTAGATAAACCAGTAGGTGAGGATGGCTTCTGGTTTATATTGACGTATACAATCGTTTCTAAGGTTACAACAGGGACAAGGTGAACAAGTCGAATAAATAAGATCAAGATTAGATTAAAACAAGTTTCCCTGTACAAGGAAATTCTTTCTTTGCTGTCCACATTGATTGCCAAGACAATACAATGCACACGTACTGTACATACACTCAAAGAAAACAAATAGAAATAAAGACCACAAATAAATAAATCTGTTATAGCTAATATCTATTTTTATAATGTAAAGTACTGTTTCGATTCTAACGCACGTTTATAAAAGTAAACTTATTTTATGAAACTATAAACAGGCAAAAGTGTGATGTGCAATAATATCTTATATCTTTATATTTCGGAAAATAAGTAACTTTACATCATCCAGGCTTCGATTATTTTCCAATAACTGTGTGTGTGTGTGGGGGGGGGGGGGGGTCTGTGGGTATGTGTGTGTGTATGTGTATGTGTGGGTGGGTGTGCGCGTGTGTGTGTGGGTATTTGTGTGTACTGTGTGTGTGTGTGTGTGTGGGTATTTGTGTGTACAGTACGTGTGTGGGTGTGCGTGTGTGGGTGTGCGTGTGTGTGAGTGTGTGTGTCTGTGTGTGTGGGGGGGGGGTATTTGTGTGTATGTGTGTGTAGGTGTGCATGTGTGTGTATGTGTGTGTGTGTGGGGGGGGTATTTGTGTGTGTAGGTGTGCATGTGTGTGTATGTGTGTGTGTGTATGTGTGTGTGTGGGGGGGGGTATTTGTGTGTGTAGGTGTGTATGTGTGTGTATGTGTGTGTGTGTATGTGTGTGTGTGTTTGTGTGTGTGTCTGTGTGTGTCTGTGTGTGTGTCTGTGTGTGTCTGTGTGTGTGTGGGGTATTTGTGTGTATGTGTGTGTAGGTGTGCATGTGTGTGTGTGTGTGTGTGTGTAGTGCAGTGTTGTCTGCTGTATTATAAATTATGGACAATTAAAGCATAATGTTTGGTTTAAAATTTTCTCAGCACAATAAATAATATTGGACAGTAACTTAACACAAGAAATTTACAAGACACCGATTTGTATCCTGTGCTGCTAGAAAATGAGCATTAGGTACTGAGATAAAAAAAAAAAACGCAGGAAGTAAACACAGCCTGCAGGTTCTGCGTTTTTAACCGATGTGCCGAACTAACATTGACATCTTAACTGATGAAGAAAAACACAAAATCGATGACGCAGTAATGAGCGTCTGAGTCCTGGTAACGATTTCAAACCACAGCCGATCGAGTGGCAGATAAACGCAGAGAGGACGCTTGATGTCGTCTCACACTGCGACGTGCGAACGCTCGTCGATAAAGTCAGCTTTTAGACTACTTTAAACAGAAATCAGGAGTAAGTAGTATTCAAACATAGACATATTAAACCTAAGAGCTGAGCTAGGAATGGTCTTATTTTTCTATAAAACGTCTCCTTGCTTCTCTTTTACAACCCATCCCGAGGCATCCAGAGATTGTACAAGCTCCGGTTGTGTACCGCTTCATGAAGATTTCAGACATTTAAAGGGAAGATGCTAACTCCATGTGGTCTTTAAGGACAACAATCTCCTAATCAATACACAATTGACAGACTGTATATGGCACATTATTCATAATAACACTCTCTGGTGTTTATAATCATTTATAATCACACCCCAGGTTTCACCCAAATGAGGATGAGGTTTCCGTTTTGATTCTGGTTTCTTTCAAGAACATCTAAGGGTGTTCCTACTGTAAGTTTTTCCTCACCGCAGTCACCTTAGTCACCTCAAGATTGATCATTGTGGATAAATACAACGTCTTCTGTGGGACGAAGCCTTTGGACGTCCACTGAGCCGAGGCCGACTCTAAGAATCCTGAGACATCTCCAGTTAGACTGTGTGATACTAAGGAGATCCGAAGTCCATGATCCTTACACCAATACAACATTTATCTGACTGTATATTACAATCACACCCCCAGTGTCACCCATATAAGGATGGGTTCCTCCTTGAGTCTGGTTCCTCTCGAGGTTTCTTCCTTTACCAATTTAAGGGAGTTTTTCCTTGCCACTGCTGCCTGAGTCACCTCAGACTTGCTCATAGGGGAATAAATACATACACATTGTGAACTATATACATCTAATAATAACCAGGAATTTTTATTCTGTAAATTCTTATTTCTTTTATTATTCGTTATTTCCTTTATCATTAATTATGTCTACCTTCTGCTCTATGTTTATGTTCTGTAAAGCTGCTTTGAGACAATGTCTATTGTAAAAAGCGCTATACAAATAAACTTGAATTGAATTGAATTGAATTGAAACACAAACATTATTGTGTTCTGTAAAGCTGCTTTGGGACAATATCTACTGTTAAAATCTCTGTACAAGAGAAAGTGAATTGAAATGAATTGAATTGAATCTAATCAGGAGGGCAGTGTGGCTTAGTGGTTAGCACGTTCGCCTCACACCTCTAAGGTTGGGTGATTGATTCCCGCCTCCGCCATGTTTGCATGTTTGCTTGTTCACCTCGGGGGTTTCCTCCGGGTACTCCGGTTTCCTCCCCCTGGTCCAAAGACATGCATGGTACAGTAGGTTGATTGGCATCTCTGGAAAATTGTCCGTAGTGTGTGAGTGAATGAGAGTGTGTGTGTGCCCTGCAATGGGTTGGCACTCCGTCCAGGGTGTATCCTGCCTCGATGCCTGAGATGAGGTAGTTCGGATAAGCGGTAGAAAATGAATGAATTGATTCAGATCACGTTATTCTAACAAAGCTACTCATCTTCATATGTAATATGTAAAAAGCCCTAAATCAGACCAAGACCCAATGTCTGGAAGATAACTTCATGTTGTTTACCTATATAAATTAACTAGTACTTCATCATGTCATTCTCCTTAACACTGGCTCATGTAGTTTTCTTGTTGCAGGTGTTGTGTGTTGATTCATGTCATTAATGAAGTGGTGTGCTAAACAGTGTTACCTTGTTACCTCGCCGTGTGATCGTGAAAGACTCGAGGCACATGTTAAACATCGGAGGCATAAAACCCACGAATAATCAGTCGATATGAGTGTAATGACCAGATAGTTGGTGCTTTGTTAACCTGAATAAACCTTAAAGATAAGTTATAAAAATGTAAAAATAAATAAACCTCATTATAATTTACATTTAGAATTATGGTGACATTCCATGTCCCTACCCTCACCTATGGTCATGAGCTTTGGGTCATGACCGAAAGGATGAGATCCCGGATACGGGCGGCCGAAATGAGTTTCCTCCGCAGAGTGGCTGGGCGCTCCCTTAGAGATAGGGTGAGGAGCTCAGTCACTCGGGAGGAGCTCAGAGTAGAGCCGCTGCTCCTCCACATCGAGAGGAGTCAGCTGAGGTGGCTCGGGCATCTGTTTCGGATGCCTCCTGGACGCCTCCCTGGGGAGGTGTTCCGGGCATGTCCAACCGGGAGGAGGCCCCGGGGAAGACCTAGGACACGCTGGAGGGACTATGTCTCTCGGCTGGCCTGGGAACGCCTCGGTATTCCCCCGGAAGAGCTGGAGGAAGTGTCTAGGGAGAGGGAAGTCTGGGCGTCCCTGCTTAGGCTGCTGCCCCCGCGACCCGGCCCCGGATAAGCGGTAGAAGATGGATGGATGGATGGATGAATGGAATTATGGTGTTTGGCAGACGTTCTATCCAGCGTGACTTCCAGAAGTGCTTTTGAAGTCTCTCTCAGTCAACACATCGATACTGATGCACTATCTTCACAGATTAAGAATACCGTCAGTCTAAAATCTCTACTGGGAGGAAATATAGCGAGAATATCACACAGAACGTGTGTTGTGTTGTGAATCCTGCTAGTGACTGTTCAGACATCTGCTTGAAGTTCATTCGAATGTAGGATACGTGAAGAAAAGACTTTCACTGTGCTGTAGAAATAAAATAAAAGCTTCTTCGTCTTCTAAAAGGTTCATCATGTGCTTCAAGTCATTAGAGTTCAAAGCAATTACGTAGGACGTAGAATTTGCCAAACGTATGCGCCGTCTGTGAGGAGCACCACAGTCATCTCTTGAGGTATTGCATCAATAGAAACCCTTATTTCTTTAGTGTTTATTGCTTATTGGATTTTGCACTGCTTCCTGATTGGATCACATCTCTGTGTAACTGGACAGCCAGGTGACAAATTAAGTCATAATTTGGGTCCAATTGTCCCACAGAGTGCAAACACACTGAAAATCAATACTTTACAAAGTTCTACTAATGGATCGCATTTCTGTCGTGAGCGCTGTATCACAATGCAAATCCCAAGTTGGTACTTGGTACTTCAGTGGTACTTCAAGCTCCACACCCACCAAGCTGCCACTGTTGGGCAAACGAGCAAGACCCTTAACCCTTTCTGCTCCAAGGCAGCTGTCCATGGGCATCAAGAATTTCCACAAATAAACCAAATGAAAAGTTTACACATGCTTGTTCCTAACACTGTGTTGAACGATCAATTGTGATACTTGGTCATGTGTTTCTCAGCATCATTTTTATATTTAATCTATTTTTAAACAGATGCTAAATTATTTTTAAACTTTATCCAGCAACTGGTGGACTTGTAGATTAATACAATTATTACAAAAGTGTTAAAAAACCAACAACACTGATGATGATTGAAGGCAGCACAAAGCATTAAGAGCCAGGGGGTGTAAACTTTTGAACAGGATAAGCAGTGTTAATGGAAATTGGATAAGTTAATATTTGGATTGCGTAAGTGTTCAGACCTGTCCATGATTGCACACGTATCCAAGCTGACGTTTTCAAATGCTCCCAGCATGCCCTGCTCCAAGGCCGCAAGGTCGGCCAGCTGATCGTCCACGTGGATGAGCTGCATGCAACCCTGAAACGAGCGCTGCGATGGAGACGCCTGAGTCTGCAGGAAATAACCTGTGTGCAGATCAGAGACAGACAAAAACAATCAGGTGTCTTCAAAACGTCTGTTTGACCAGACCCCATGTGGAATTCTTATTCTGAGATATGAACAATAAATTACAAATTAGTTTCAAATAAATCTTTCCCTAATTTATTAAAATGTCATCCGAAAATGAAACTGTACTGGAGTGAACATGATGAAACGAAGTCTGGATGAATCCATCAAGCTGCTCAATAAATAAATCCCACAATCCCGAAACAAGGTAAGACTTTCTGACACTACAACTGTTTCTGGTCTGAGACATTATGTGTTTGACTTGTGGAAATAGAGAAGGAGGGGAAGAAGAAGAAGAAGAAGAAGAAGAAGAAGAAGAAGAAGAAGAAGAAGAAGAAGAAGAAGAAGAAGAAGAAGAAGAAGAAGAAGAAGAAGAAGAAGAAGAGGAAGAAGAAGGAGGAGGACTGGGAGGAGGAGGAGGAGGAGAAGAAGAAGAAGAAGAAGAAGAAGAAGAAGAAGAAGAAGAAGAAGAAGAAGATGAATGCACGAAAAGAAGAAGACAGTAAGAAGAAGAAGAATGTAAGGAATCAAGGAGGACTCGCAGGCGCACAGGATGAGGGAGAGAGAAGAATAAACGAAGAGAGAGAAGACAGAGAAGAAGAAGAAGATAATAATAATTAAGAATGAGTGGAGAAGAAGAAATCAGAACATCACTAATTATGGGATGATGTCGTCTTACACTATATCCCCACTCCTACCCTCATACACTCCTACTCCATCCTCCCACGCAGCCTCTGTCTCTTTTCTGTGCTCATCCTCCTCCTCCTATTCTTCTTCTTGCGTCTTCTTCTTCTCCCTCTGCCACTCCGTCCTACCTCACAGAAGAAGAAGAAGAAGAAGAAGGAGGAGAAGAAGAAGAAGAACCACAGAATGAGTGACAGAAGATGCTGATGGTAAAACACATGATAAATAAAGACATATGAGCTGAAGCCCGGATTAAAGAGAGCAGTACACATTGTCAGGATAAACACTGTTAGTGTGAACTTTATGTCAGAGGAAGTCTAGCAATAAGAACAGACCGGAGCAGGAAGAAGATCATCTTGTTACGTGTATCTGTGGCTGGGTGACTAGTTTAGTGCAGCCTCACTTGTCACAAAGCTGCAGTGTTGTAATTAAGTGACGAGACGTGTCAGTACCAGAGCGTAGAGTATTGTTGTCATCTCGCACTGCTTTGAATGTGACTCGGTAACTAATCCATTATGTGAACTGAAATGCACATGGATTAGTGAGCGTCCTTATACACATATTATACACAAGCTCAGGATCTCTCACATAATATTAACCTTTTATCCCAAGCCAGATTTTGTGCAAGCGCTCTATCTGTAAACGATTTACAAATAAATTTCCGGTTTGATAAATGAGCCTCGTTGATGTTTGTCCTTGGTTCCTCGATCCAGAACAGTGTTTAACGTGTGAGTATAATCTACACACAATAACCCAGAACGCCTTTTTTTCACGCTCGGATGTGTCCCGCTGTTTATAGAGGATATTTAGCATTAAAATGTGCTGAGCAGCTCCCCATCTTGGGCTGCGTGACCTTGCGAAACTGGCGCTAAAGCCACATATCACCGAGCGTGACACCCAAAACAAAAATCAAGCATATAACCGTGAACGTTTAAGTGTTAGTACATTCTCGAACCAAGTCATCGGAAAGTGATGAGAATTCTAATCAGGTGTATATAAAAGCCGGCGACGCGGCTTTATCTGTCACTAACACCTGTTTCTGTTCTCTCACGGTGAAGTAATCAGGAGCATACTGATAAGGACAGCGTCCAAACCACAGGGACGCCAGACAAGACAACTGCAGTGTATTATAATATACTATTTTTATTCTTTACCCGGCCAAAGAACTTGATGATGAAATTTGCCAGAAAAAAACAAACTGTCACACCGGAGAGAAGAGACAGGAAATAACCTGGTGTGGTGGCATGGTGTGAGAAATACAAGCCATGCCAGAATAAATACAGTACGATGGGTATTAAATGACAGAGCTATATCATTAAACAGATATGAGCTAGGAGATATACTGTAACAAAGCACATCTCTTAGCATGAACAGGCCTGATTATGCTACAACTTTGATTTTTGTTTGCTAATATTATACATAGATGTGTGCATGCTGACTACACTGGATTTCTGTCCTGAGTGACAAAAAAAAAAGGAAATTACATGCATTTAGAACTGGGTTAAGCACAGGCAGGAGCTGAGAGCTCTGGGATCTCTGTACAGGTTAGGCAAATAATGTTTAAGATTTGAACAGTGTTTCTTTACCCTGCATCTCTTATAAACTATTATTATTATTATTGTTAGTAGTAGTAGTAGTAGTAGTAGTAGTAGTAGTAGTAGTAGTAGTAGTAGTAGTATCAATAATAATAATAGTAATATTATTACTAATAAAATATGTTATTAAATATTGCTGATATTGCTAAATACATAAATAAATGCTAAATACTAAATGCTAAATGCTAAATAAAATAGATATTGCTAAATACATAAATAAATGTATTAATTAATTAATTAAAAAAGACATTATTATTAGTAGTAGTAGTATTAATATTATTTAATAAAGTTATTTATTAACAAACAAACAAACAAACAAACAAATAAATAAATAAACAAATAATGAACAACAATAGCAACCACCACCACCACAACAAACAAAATTCATTTATAAATAAAAGATAAATAAATACATAATTAACAGATAAACAAACAAGCAAAAAAACAAACAAATAAATAAATAGGAAAAGTGAAAAAAAACATTAATAAAATAAACAAACTAATTCTCAAACACACACACACACACACACACACACACACACACACACACACACACACACACACACACACACACACACATATACACAAATAAATAAATCAGGCAACAAACAAAACAATGCAATGAAACTTGAAAAGAAAAGAAAACAAACATAAAACAAAACAAACATAAACCATCAGAACTACAACACAAAGACTAAAACCATCACCTGATATTGACTCTTATGCTCCAAGAAGATTTTATACCTTGTAATCAAGTCAAGATGAACACTTCATCATTCCAGCCTTAAGTAGATCTCTTTACAATTTTAGAGGCTTTATTCCGGACCAAGTTTTTATTTACTGAATATAAAAACAGCATGATTAAATAAACATCTGTTGAGTCGTCTAAAACCTTTAAACAGAGCTATAGTCAGAAATATTTATTTTTTTTTTTTTTTTTTTTACAGTTCAGCTTCAAACTTCATAGAAAGCTGTCAGTGATTTCTCGATCTCGTCCCTTTCCACACACTTCGTGTTGTTTAAAGTGTTAAAGCAGTGCAAATTACTAGCACGTTTAGATGTTGCAGCTCGTTAGCAAGATCAAGTCTCGCTTACTTCATCACCCACCTCCGAAGTGGTACGTTCCTCCAGTGGTGATCTGAAAGGGTGTGTTGGTCTTCACAGCGGAGGCTTCATCTCCGTCTACAGACAGCATGGCAAAGTAGTCTTTGGCCACGAAGCGAACATCATGCCATTCTCCATCGTTCAGATCTGACCCTGTAATGATAAGAATAACAAGAATAAAGTGAGAAAAGATGAAATTTATGCAAATATGAAGCGACTTGGTGCAGCGACCAACACCAACTGGAGTGTTGTAACTAATCGCTAATCCGAATTCTGTATCCTGTTACAACAGCAATGCTTAAATTACTCTTTTTTTCAGATATCTGTCATTTATCAACATACAGTATCTCCCCATTTGTAAAACTGCACTCTTTATAATAAATAGAATTAGAGATTTAGAGATTCATTCGCTATTATTCAAGTATAATGCTTTATTAAGTGGAGCTTTACGAGAGAAAAGACGCTCGGCTCAGACTCACATCTCTGTCAGGCAGGTCGGTGGGTTGATGAGCAGCAAATTACAAGATGCTTTCTGAATCTCCATCACGAGTGAAAGGGTGCTGAAAGGATTTAGAGCTCATCTGATGGTTCGAAGTGCTAAAACGTGATCATCTTTCATAAATGTTATTTACACCCGAGCTACTGGGAAATAATTACAACCAATGCGGTTGTAATCTTGGATTTTTTTTTTCTTTTATTTAAAAAATATATTATTTTTTATTACGGTTTAAAAATGATGACAGAACATTAACTTGCTAAAGCTACTCTGTGATTTTGCCACTTCCACCTAGCAATAGATTGAGTGTTCTTCGGTTTTGCTCTCTCTCTCTCTCTCTCTCTCTATATATATATATATATCATATATCTATATGTATATATATAATATTTATGTTTAAGTTTGTATATAATTAATATTATATACTAAACTTCTCATATATATCTATATATATATATATATATATATATATATATATATTAAGTTTGTTATATAATTAATATATATATCTATCTATAATTTAAGTTTATAAATTAATTATATATATATATAATATATCTATATATCTATATATATATATATATTATGTGTTTAAGGTGATATATAATTAGATAAAAATTATATATATATATATATAATATATAATATATGTTATGTATCTCTCATCTATATATAACTTATATCTATATTCTATATATTTTAAGTGTTATCATTAAATATAGAATAAAGAAGCTTGGTTGGGAAGTGGAGAGAAGGAATTTAGAGGATAAAAAGAGAAGAGATAGAAAGAGAATAGATCTAGATATCCTCTCAGAGCTGAGGATTTGCCCTCTCTTTCTCCTTTCTCCCCCCTCTTCTCACCCCCCCCTCTCTCACACCCCCCCTCTCTTTCTCCCTTCCTCTCTCTCTCTCTCTCTCTCTCTCTCTCTCTCTCTCTCTCTCTCTCTCTCTCTCTCTCTCTCTCTCTCCACGACACAGTCTAGTTCACAACACCTGGCACACTATTAAGGTTGAGAAATGTGTCTGATGTAGTTTGTGATACACTGTATTCAGTCTCTCCATCCAACCATCCATCCATCCATCCATCCATCCATCCATCCATCTCACATTTAACTGTATGATTTGTGTCCCATCAAGCTGGACACAATCTTTGGAGTCTGCTGACTGCTAACCCATTATACAGGAAACTAATGATAATACGCAGACTTGGAGCAAACAGCAGAATGTTTATGAGACTGCAGTGTGATCTGCTCATGATTTTTAATTGTACAGGCCGAACATATAAAAAATAAAATAAAATAAAAATTTTTAATATTGCACTCCATATTGTAATCGCATTCAGTAAAATGAAGAATCGCGGCAAGTGTTCGTCATGCAATCCATTCAGCCATGGATTTAAAAAAATAAATAAAATAAATAAATAAATAAATAAATTTAGGATCACAGTCCAACACACCACACAGTTCTGCCTGGAGATTCCTTCCAAAAATAAACACGTTTTCCTTTCTCATAGAAAGCTTCTCAATTTCAAAGATTACGGATCTTCCTGTTCTGTGGTGTCCGTTTTCAATACTGAATTTTTTTCACCATGTCTCACTGCACAGTGGAGGTTAATATGAAGCTCATATGAAAGTAAACACACAGGGCTTTAAAAATTTGTAGTTATTCATAAGTATTTCTGTTTTTTAACCTTGACTACTAGGGGCGAAAACTTCATACAAATGTTCTAACAAAAACTAAAATGGTTCGTTTTCTAAACGAATTAAAGGTAAACAAAAGCTAAATAAAGTCATTTCATGTTTTTTTTTCCCACCCAAAATTTTTTTTCACACAAAAATCTGTTTCAAAATTTTTATTCATAAATTCATTCTTAAATTAATTCCACTGTTAAAATGGAAATTGACTTATGGGACATTAGTATAAACGAGCAACTAATTTAATGAGTCAGGGGGATGTGGTAGCCTAGTGGTTAAGCTATTGGGCTACCAATCGGAAGGTTGTGAGTTCGATTCCTACAGTACGTCCACGGCTGGGCCACTTAACCCTCAATTGTTCAGTTGTATAAACATGAGTTTTAAAAAAATGTAAGTCGATCTGGAAAAAAGCGTCTGCTAAATGATGTAAAACACAGAGTTTTTGTAGTTGAAGATAAACACCATCAAACTTTAGATGCTTATGAACGAACACTTTGAGCAATCCAGAAAGCAGAAATGGCTTTGATATCATGAAAATATAAATATTTGTGTGGAAAGAAATCTACTGCTAGAGCTGCTGCCCAATCAGAATCGAGAATTTAACAGCACACTTAAATTAAGAATTGCACTTCAAGACTTCAAGTGAACATTATATAAAAAAATACAAATAAATAATCAAGGATATAAAACAAAAATAAAAGAAAAGTGTATTTCCCATGGGGGGGGGGGGGGCATGGTGGCTTAGTGGTTAGCACGTTTGCCTCACACCTCCAGGGTTGGGGGTTCAATTCCCGCCTCTGCCTTGTGTGTGTGGAGTTTGCATGTTCTCCCTGTGCCTCGGGGGTTTCCTCTGGGTACTCCGGTTTCCTTCCCTGGTCCAAAGGCATGCATCGTAGGTTGATTGGCATCTCTGGAAAATTATCCGTAGTGTGTATGTGTGTGTGTGTGTGTGTGTGTGTGTGTGAGTTAATGAGAGTGTGTGTGTACCCTGCGATGGGTTGGCACTCCGTCCAGGGTGTATCCTGCCTTGATGCCCGATGACGCCTGAGATCACATGCTCCCCGTGACCCGAGAAGTTCGGATAAGCGGTAGAAAATGAATGAATGAATGAATGTATTTCCCATTACATTTCTTTTCTCAAAACAAATGGCCTTTTCAAAAATTCATGATTTGTTTGTTAGTAATTCACTACATAGATTTTTTGGGAAGCAAAAAAAAGTGAATCAGGAACCATCGGTTGGAAAAAACCCTATTGAACCTCATTCTATCCAGATCTAAACAAACTCCTTCCTTTGTAAACTGCTCTACTCCACAAGCACATAGCCGAGCCACTACAGTATAAAGCTGGCGTTAAAGGCTCTACTGAGGCCACGAGCACAATGAAAATACAATTCAATTTGTGGTTCCATTTCCTTTCGCACGCTGAACAGAAATGCAAGCATGATGCATAGTGTAAGGTTGTGTTAAAAGAACACAAAGAAACAATGAGCTTCTGGGTAATGATGCAACTGGCGACACACACCACAAAGGCAGGAAGTGAGATACATACATAATTTCTTATAGCAATCCTCAGCACTGGAAAATGTTACATTATATTCTTGGCAGCTTGTTGATTTAAATGACCCGCTGCTTCGCAAACAGAGATACGGAATGATGTGTGTTACGGCTTCTCACCTACTGAATAAAAAGTCCTATGCTGTGTAAACAAGATCAGAAATGGTATTGTGCCTAATATTCTTATTGAGCTGGTAGAAAAGCTGATCTAAAGATATTAAATATATGCAAATTAACACGACTTGGTGCCGTGACCCGGACAGCACCATGACAAATCTGGTGGGTTACGGTATTGTGTGTTACATTATTTACGGTATTGTTTCTTTTCATGCAAGAAGATCCAGCATAATATATAACTATAACCGCTTTTTTATCGCAGTTAGCAGTAGTTTGCAGTTTTAACCCTACATTGCTGTGCCAAACGTCTACGGTGTGTAACAATGTGGTGTGGCGGTAAACTGTTAACAACTATGTACTTAACATGAGACACACACACACACTAGTTGCAATGTATCAACTCTTACAAAACTTGTCAGACAACTGTGCAACATAGCGGGTGGGAAACACTGTATGTGACAATGCAAAATTAGCGTATGTTGGCTATTAACAAACGGCTGGTCAACCGCATAACACGACGAACTTAAAAAGGATTAGAAAATAGATTAGAAAGCTGTAAAAGATAACACTGGTAAGATAACTACGGTAGCCTCACACTGGTCAGCACTATGTTGTATATTTTGTCTTGTAGTGTTTTGTATTTTAGGTTTACTCTGTCTTTCGTCTCACACTGTTGCACTTGGATGCACTTTATGTGGCTAGGACTTAAGCACTTAGCTCTGTGTCGTTTTATGTAGCTTCATGCTGTTTTATGTAGCACCATGGTCCTGGAGAAACGTTGTTTTATTTCGTTGTGTACTGCGTCAGCTATATACGGTTGCAATGGCAATAAAAGCTTCTTGACGCTTGACACTTGAAACTAATGTTTTTCCCCTCGCTGAAGCGAAAGCATGAGACAAGCAGTTATTTAAGGCGGTCGATTTGTGTATATATTAAATCACGCTTGCTGAAAGTGCAAATATGCAAATAAGTTAATACGGAGTTTAGCAAAGTACATTGTGAACTGTTCAATTCTAAAGAGCCAGGAATAATTGTTAACCCCGGGTAAATTATGGGCAGTGTGAAACGTTAAATAAGATAACCCAGGATTCTGCTTAGCAGAGTTTACGATGACTTTTCAAGAGGAAATGTACTTTTCCTTTGGCACTGGATAGAGCAGAAATGAATTGTCAATGCAGTGTTGAGCAATATAAACATTTCAAATTAGTCTCAGTTCATTCTGGTATATCATGGATTTCTTAAATAGATACTATTAACTACAATCTGTAATCTACAACCTCTAAGGCATTTTCGCAGTAGCTGAAAAAATTGCTATTCCTTGGTGCTCATCTTATCTATATTCAGAACCTGAAAATGAAAGAGAAGGAGAATTTAAGATGTTAATGTGTTTTGAGACCTGGTTCCTCTGAGATTTGTCTAAATGAGAAGCATTGAAATGGGAAAACTAGAGAAAACCATGGTTGTTAACACCCAACCTGCCAAACTGTTCACAGCAGTGAGCCAGCAAAGGTGTAAAAGTGGAGAGAAATCAGGCAGATAGCAAGTGACACTGTATATATAAATTAATTGAGTGAGTTCAGGCTTTAGAACTTCTAAAGTAGCATGCTATCGATGTAAATCATGTCTTTTTATTTTTTTATCTTTTTATTATATCGCCATCTGAAGTTCAGGCAATGATTATCAATAGAGGGCATTTTTTTAAGCGCAGTGTCACCAATTTACATCGATCTCTTAGTATTTTTATTTGTATTCATCTTCATCTCAAATGTATCACATTTATTAAATGAAGAATCTTCTTTCATGACATTAAGCGACCTACAGGCCTTTTAGAAGACAGACAGATCTGCTTTAGCAGGAATTCAGGTATCCAGTCTATTATCTACATCTCAGTAGTAGATATTTTCAAAGTGGATTTAGGGTTTTCCGGTTTTTGTGTGGTCGTGTGTTTGAAAGCATGTCCGGGTTTGGTGGAGGATTTTTATATTTAAAATATAAAATAAAAAAATCTCTGTTAATGAGTCATAGCACACAAATGGAGCTATAGTATGAATTAGCCTAGACTGGTCTTTATATTTAGGATATACAGTATATCAAATGTTAAAAAAAAATGGTGTTTTTGTTTTTTACCTTTACAATTCCCCTCCTTGAACCGCCACCTTATTGTGGTGGAGGGTTTTGCGTGCCTGAATGATCCTAGGAGCTATGTTGTCTGGGGGCTTTCTGCCCCTGGTAGGGTCTCCCAAGGCAAACAGGTCCTGGGTGACAGGCCAGACAAAGAGCAGTTCAAAACCCACTTATGATAAAAGATAAATCATGGTCCGCGACGTCGCCCGGTATGGCGCAACCCGGGCCCCGCCCTGGAGCCAGGCCCGGGGTTGGGGCTTGCATGCGAGCGCCTGGTGGCCGGGTCTTGCCACATGGGGCCCGGCCGAGCTCAGCCTGAAAGAGCGACATGGGGCCGATCTCCGGTTGGCCCACCATATGCAGGGGGAACCGTAATGGGCCGGTGCAATGTGGATTGGGTGGCAGTCGAAGGCGGGGGTCTCGGCGACCCAATCCCCGGACACGGAATCTGGCACTAGGGACATCGCACCTTTTGCTTATTTTCTGTGGCATCTGCCCCAATTCCATGTAAATTTTCCACCCAGGTTTTAATAGGATTATTTATAAAGTATCTTATATCCTTCATATCTGTACCATAATGTGTCCTACTGTGTCAGGGAGAACCTGGAATCTACCCTAAGAGATTCACCTGGACAGAATGCCTGTCTATCACATGGCACAATCACTACAGATAATTCAGAGATTCCAATCAGCCTGAAACACGTCTTCGGACTGGTGAAGGAAAACCCATAAGCATGGAAAGAAAATGCAAACTAAACCCACTTGGCAGATACAGGAATCAAACCTCTATCCATGGAGGTGTGAGGCAAACAAACTAACCACCAAGTCATGATTTATTTAGCATGTAGTACTTTGACCTCCAGCAAGCTTGGGGATTAAACAGAGGCTATTTAAAATGTCCTCCACATCCACAGCAGAATAAAAGCACCAGGGAACTAGTGTAAACATTCAATTTAATTACATACAAGTAATTCTATACATAAATATAAGTGTATATCAAACATAAAGAGCCAAAAAAAAGCCAAAAGCTGGAGGGCATTTAATGAAAAGAGGGAATGTTTCAGCTATATAAGTGAATCAATATGTTACAGAGCACTTGGGTAAACTAATATATATCACTCTGGAAGCATCGCCAACCTTGAAGAGTCAAAAAAAATAATAATAAAGCTTAGAGAAAGCATAACCAAAAGCGATTGTGCCGTTTCTGTCTGTTCAGCAGCAACTTCAGCAACAAAGCTCAAGACTACTAGTCTACATATTTACCTCGCTGCAGAAAAGTGTGAAAGAATTACAGTAGAGAAGATTGCACCAGGTTGCGCTACCAAAATTTTATACTTTTATGATATTAATGCTGTATAGTGATTCCCTGTAGCTTCAGGAAATTACCTGGGCTGTGAGGCCTTTCAGATTTTCAGAGAGCCAAATATTTACCACCGAAAGAACAAAGTCTAGCCAAAAGCCTGAGGGCTCCATTTATTAAAGGGGGAAACGGTTTCAGTTATACCAGTGAATCAATATGTGATGGAGCCCTGGGTAAACTAATATATGTTTCGCTCCATTGCATCCCAGGAAACGTCACTGACCTTGAACGCACCACGATCGGACTGGCAGCACACAGAATAAATGTAGCCGAGTGTATACAAGGAATACAAAAATAAATAAATAAATAAATAAATAAATAAAATAAAATAAATGATAACTTACAGTTACATACAGAACTTTTACCCACATTGTACAGTATAACTCATAACTAGTAAACTCGTAAGTGCTTCATCAACCCGTCGTGTTTGATTATAAATAAGTCGGAGATCTCAATAAAATGTCAGTTCTTGGAATTGAAAATGTATCAATGCTGTCATGATGTAGAAGTTTGCTCAAAGGTGATCAAAAGCAGAACTGATTAGAGGAATCATGCAGGTCATTCAGTATCGATATAGAATATTGAAACGTAGTCGCTAGCACGTTAGCATAGCACCTATCGCATGAGGATGGGGGTTTGATTCCCATCTCCACCCTGTGTGCGTGGAGTTCCGAAGTTTACCCTGTGCTTTGGGGGTTTCCTCCAGTTACTCCAGTTTCCATCCCACTTTCCTAAACATTAGTTATAGGCTGATTGTCATCTCTAAATATTCCGTAGTGTGTTAATGTGTGTATGTGAGATTGAACCCTGTATTGGATTGACATGCTGTCCAGGGTGTCTTCTACCTCCAGAATGTCCTCTACCTCCAGGGTGTCACCTACCTCCAGAATGTCCTCTACCTCCAGAATGTTCTCTACCTCCAGGGTGTCCTCTACCTCCAGAATGTCCTCTACCTCCAAGGTGTCCCCTACCTCCAGAATCTCCTCTACCTCCAGGGTGTCCCCTACCTCCAGAATGTCCTCTACCTCCAAGGTGTCCCCTACCTCCAGAATCTCCTCTACCTCCAGGGTGTCCCCTACCTCCAGAATCTCCTCTACCTCCAGGGTGTCCTCTACCTCCAGAATGTCCTCTACCTCCAAGGTGTCCCCTACCTCCAGAATCTCCTCTACCTCCAGGGTGTCCCCTACCTCCAGAATGTCCTCTACCTCCAGGGTGTCCTCTACCTTCATGGTATCCTCTACCTCCAGGGTGTCCTCTACCTCCAGGGAGTCCCCGACCTCCAGAATGTCCTCTACCTCCAGGGTGTCCTCTACCTCCAGAGTGTCATTTACCTCCAGGGTGTCCTTTACCTCCAGAATGTCCTCTACCTCCAGGGTGTCCCCTACCTCCAGAATGTCCTCTACCTCCAGGGTGTCCCCTACCTCCAGAATGTCCTCTACCTCCAGGGTGTCCCCTACCTCCAGGGTGTCCCCTACCTTGTGCCCTAATTCCCTTGGTCCATATAAAATGATTGTGTTAATAAAAAAAAGTATGTGCTGTTAAAGGAATTAAACTAAAGAATAGCTGGGGGAGATAACTATATAAATCGTCCAATCAAAATTAATCATGTCGAACATTTGTCCTTACTACTGAACTGGATGAACTTACTACTGAATAAAAATGAGTGAAATGAGACCTTTGTTTTTATTGTTTTTATTCTTCTTTAGAATCGTAATGAAGAAATTAACACTATGAAATAACAAGCAGAGAATTATGCAGTGATGAACTTGAAGTGTTAAACAAAAGTAATCAGAAGACTTGAGAGTTTTCAGGATTAAACTTAATAAAACATATTCTCAGCTTTTCACGACAAGCTTCCCGAGAAGCTTCAACCAGGAGGCCTTTTCCTAAAGGCCGAGCTCCACATTCATCACTGTATCTCTTGAGTATGCTACTTTTTCAGGAAAAAAAAGAAATAAAAATTGATACCCGATAACACGTGTATTAAATATCAGCCCACAAGCTACACGTGAAGTCAGCCGTACCTGAGGTCATGTCTACGCCCAGGTTCTTCTGCTGCTGGCTGCTGATGTGCGTCGTGACTTTTCCGTCTTTCAGAGTGAGCTCCAGCATGCCGTCAGCCAGCGCGCTGAACACCAGCAGGCCATTAGAGTTCCACGTGCGAAACTGGAAGTTCACAGACACCATGTTGTTCTCCGTTCTACCGGGCAGCTGCAGGAAACTCGTGGCGTTGAAGGAAATCGGAAAGGTGTGAGATTCCACACAGGAGAATGTCAAATTACGCTACAAGTGGAGCAGAAAATTTTATTATGATGAAATACCAAAAATACTTAAGCAGCGTATTGTTATTGCAATTTAATACAGCATCAAACTATCAAACCCCGCGTGTATTCATGGTAATGGAGAAAATGCATATAATAAATTAGAGCATGATTTCTTTGTTTTGCTGTCGATCGTACAGACAAAAAAGAAGGCGAGCCTGAGGGCACAAACAGCGAGTAGGAGGTTTAAATGAGAGTCACATCGAGTAAAATATTTCTATTCTTCAAATGTTTGTACTGTGTACTTAAAAATGATCTGAATACCAAGGTTAAATCATTTGAAAGCACAAATGTTAAGTGTATTGTATCTTATAATGTGGTTCATTGTGTGCTTGGATCTCTCAGGTGGAACAAAGGTTTACAGACTGCTCTCTGAAATCACAGCTACAGCATACAGATACTGCACATGCTGTGAATTCCTGAAGCTCAGCTCAGAGAAAATGGTGTCGAGAGCCATAATATAATGTTGAAACATTTGGGATCTTCAGCACTATTTAAAATACGGAATATTAATTAAGTACATTTACATTTACGGCATTTAGCAGACACCCTTATCCGGAGTGACAACTGAGCAATTGAGGGTTAAGGGCCTTGCTCAGGGGCCCAGCAGTGGCAGCTTGGTCCTGGGGTACGAACCCATGACCTTCTAATCAGTAGTCCAACACCTTAACCACATGCGCCAGTAAAGTTCCAAACATGTATAATCATTCTGGTGGTTTTAGGAAAGATGAAGAATTTACCAGTTTGACATTTTAAAATTGAAATAAAAAAATGAACTAGATTGATTTATTTATCAAATCTATTTCACCTGTATAATTGTTAAATAAGAATTAAGAATAAACCTGATATACTAAGTATGAATGATATACAGTACTATACAGTACATAGCCGTATCGCCATATTATAAGGGTGAAAGAAAATAGTGCAGGATGATGAAGAAAGAATATATGAATTACTCTGAAACTTACAAAGCTGGACGTGTCTACTTTCTTCCTTCTAGCCAGGTCTGTGATGTTTTCACCGTTATAGTTGATGCTCTCCATACAGCCTTTAAAGTTTTTCCGTCCTCCTGAGACGAGTTTTCCTGAGTACGGCATCCCTCCAAAACTTAACTAAATGCAGAAATATAGATTAGATTAGATTAGATTCAGCTTTATTGTCTTTGTGCAAAGTACATGTACAAAGCCAATGAAATGCAGTTAGCATCTAACCAGAGGTGCAGAGTGGTATATATATATACACAATATATTACGAATAAGATATACAGCATTGGTGGTGATATATAAATAGTATTTGAAATAATATACACTAGTATTATAAATAGGGATATATTTGGTCTAATATATATATATTAGAGATTATGGATCAAATACACAGTAGTGCAAAGATCGCATTATACGTAGAAATGAGACTTATTAGAAGACGTGTGAATAACACAGTTTTTTTTAAACCGTATGTGTGAATGCGTGAGTAATGTCACCTACTAGTCCTGAATTTACAGTTATTTCTCTGGCAGAAATGATATTATCAAGATCCAAACATTATTAATGCTTGTTTGAAGTATAATCATATTAACATAAGAATACATATGACACTAAAGTACTAAAAACACATGAAGCATTGCACACATTTTAACAGTTGTTATACAACAGTGAACTGTGTCATTAAAGAGAATTCATAATGTGTCTGATTAGGAAGATCGTCCCGAATTCAACTAAGGAATGAAACATGATGGGGTGAAAATTATTAACAACAGAGTGGTGTGCTTTGTGGCAGCTGTACACGGCGAAGTCTTTCCTATAACCGCGCGGCTAGAAGTGCTTTACTCCACTAATTATACGAGCCATTAAGGATTCACGGAGGCGGGTGGAAGTGCGGGTGGTGATGTAGCTTTAACAATAAGGCAAACAGTCTAAAAATGTGAGGCTAATTCAAAATCCAAAAATAAATAAATAAATAAATAAATAAATAAATAGATAGATAGATAGATAGATAGATAGATAGATAGATAGATAGATAGATAGATAGATAGATAGATAGATAAATAAATAAATAAATAAATAAATAAATAAGGCAGAGGGCAGAAAATCAACAAATGGGATCATGGACAGTACAAAAGCACCGGATACTGAGCAAAGGGAGTTACGGTGATACCTGTGTTAAGCGAACGAATACCTGGTGCCGATTACAAGACACGCGAAGGTTTAAACTGGCAAAATGATAAAAGAAAAAAACTCAAAGAGTGACAAGACAAGTACAGTACTGTGCAAACGTTTTAGGCAGGTGTGTAAACAAAGAATGCTTTCAAAAATTGAAGTGTTAAACATTTATTTTCAAAAAATGAACAAAATGCAGTGAATGAACAAAAGTGAAATCAATATTTGGTGAGACCAGCCTTTGCTTTCAAAACAGCAGCAATGCTTCTAGGTACACTCTCACAAAGTTTTTCTCGGCTAGTAGGTTGTTCCTAACATCTTAAAGAACTAACCACAGATCTTCTGTGGATGTCGGCTTTCTCGCATCCTTCTGTCTCTTCATGTAATCCCAGACACACTGGATGATGTTGAGATCAGGGCTCTGTGGGGGTCGTGCCATCACTTCATGCTGATTTGAAGGCAAAACGTAGTAACACCAAATATTGATTCGATTTAGATTTTTCTTTTGTTTGCTCATTTTGCGGTTTATATCTCGGAAAGCATTATTTGTTTACAACATTTTTTCACACCCGCCTAAAACTTTTGCACAGTAATCAAGTATCGCGTCAGTTCTGGCAGGCCACGTCATCAAGCGTGCATCAGTTGTTAATCAGCCGTCCACGACGCGCACCGATCCGGTTACGACACCCATATTACCCGACCATTTAAATTCCCATTCATAGAGCTGCTTTCTAATGTTTGTTGTACCAGTCTATGTCATAAATCTCCACTTATTTTCCTCTCTCTCTCTCCCTCTAATTTTTTAATTATTTATTTATCCATTCATTCATTTCTTTCTTTCCAAAAACGCGTAAGCGAGCATATCTAATACTATGCATTATTAGTGGTTCTGTTATACGGGGGGTCTGTTCTGTCTTCTAGTCGCTGCTCTCCGCGCTCTGTCCATGCATGCGCACGAACGGGCGCATGGATTCTTGCCCAGAACAGAACCATACCGCCAACACTAACTGTATGCATATCATCTAATAATTCTCTTTTGACAAAGTGGTCCTGACAGAACAGAACGTGCTGCATGGCTAATCACTCAACGTGAGATTCGTAACAATATTACAGCCGTTTTCCAGTAATCACAATTACTGTACATTCATTAAAGAACAACAGATCATGTTTTTTAGCCACTTAATGTTGTGGAAAATCCATAAGACAATTTAGTGTTATCACTACTTTGAAACAGCTAAAACAGCTAAAACAATCATTCTGTCACAAGACAAACAAATCATCCTAAAAACTTTCCCATGTCAGAAAAGTTTAAACTTGGACCACTGTCAAAAAAAAAAAAAAAAGCCACCAGATCGACATCTTAGACTGATTATTTTTTTCTACTTCGTTAATTAGCTCTTGGCTTTAATTGGGCTGCATTCGTTTTAAATCATTGCATTGTGGATCCATCGTTGTTATTATTCATGGATGCAAAGAGCATCCGAGAGCTCTGCTCATTCGACGGTGTGAGCACAGGAAATCATCCCTCGCATATTTAATATACTACAAAATGCATTTTCTTTATGTTCCACTAGACAATACATACTGTAAATATGCATTAAGGTATTGTGGAACACATTGTAATGCAGATTTCGCTTAAGCATGAGGACCTGACCGGCTTGTGTGTAGTGAATTCATGTCAGAGCTCTTCAGACGAATCGGGTTAGAGGAGTAGAAATAGGAGGCCGATCGGAGGATGCATTAAGATTTCTATCTCGACAGCTGTAAAGTATAATTGTACAAAAATCCTACTTGTTTATATGTATCCTGGTTTAAAATAACAAACCTCTGAATAATTGAAGGATATCGACTTCTCTCCTCCCCTGCATCAAATTCCAATTCTAGTACAACATGAATATCATGCTAATGAAAAGTCATTAATCCTTGCCTCGTAATCGAGGTCGAGGTGATCAAACTCGCCGTTGGTGCGAAAGTGCTGCGTGTGCTGATCCAGGGTGAAGTTAACGTTTCTCCTGTGGCGCTCGATCACCACCGAGTGCCAGTGATGGTCATCCAGCAGGCTACCGCTGCTCACCGATGTGTGACCCAGGATGGAGCCATATTGGTTGCTACCTGTTTCATAAAAATACCAAGATTTACCTTTTCGTTATATGATTAAATTGCATAACAATTAAAAATGTTTCTCAGATGTCCACATATCCTTATTACAGTATTCTAATACTATGCACTGCTGTATAAAATAACGTGACAGTCAGTACATCGCCTATGGTCACTATAAAGCAACCATGTATCTAGAATTACCATGTAGGGTCTACATAAAAATATACAGCCTACTCACACCACTCCTCTCTAACGTACAGTGCATACACATCCTCCTCTGGTCATTTTATATCTCCCCCACACCGCTAGAAGTGACAGGTTTATCAATGTTCATTTCTGTGAAGCTCTTACCGAGGTTTATCTGGAGCACCAGTTTTCCTCTCCTCAGCTCCAGCGTGATGTAATCACCCTGCTGACCTTCGCCATGCAGGATCACCCCATCACTTTCGGCCGTCTTAAACTTCAGTGCTATCACGTCCTTCAGGATCTTCATCTTCTTCAACTTAAAACGGTAGGAGATCACACCCTGGCCGTCAAAGTTAATCACGTCGGCCCCTGAGGAACCAGGGTGAGAGAGAGAGAAAGTCCCACTGGGGATCAATGATTTGTGTGAAATTCTGTATCTTGTCTGTCTCTCAGATATTTAACACCTTTTTAAAAAAAAAAAAAAATTCCGCCTTTCCTTTGGCATACAACCAAGTTTCTCTGGCCCCTTACAAACATTTGGGTGGCAGACACCCTGTTTTAAGCCATGTGGCTTGTGGCAACAAGTATGTTTTGGCTAGTAACTCTGGTCTAATGGTTAGCGGGAACATAATTCTCATCAACAACAGAAGGAACCATGGTTTGTATGGCCAGAATGGGGCTGTCAGCATGACTGGTTGCAAATACATAGAGTTGGCCAATTGTGCAACAACACATCTCAGTTCAAAGCATCTGTCTCTGTCCCATTGGCAGTGGGCAGCAAGTTTTCTGCCAACAAAGGATCGATTTCCGCTCAGCCATAAGTATTCCAAATGAACTAGATCACTTGGTTGAGGATTTGCCAATCTCTGGATATAGACTTGCGCATCCTTCCTTTAATGAAAGGTATCTCATAAAGACAGGAATTGTGTATTGGCCCATGTCCAGAGCCTGCACAGCCACCATGACATTACATGGAAAACTAATTTTTCTCCATTCCTTTGCCCCTGCCAACCCCTGCTACACCAGCACATGCAATCCTTATGGAGGATATACTGTACAGGGTTGCAGTACTTGCCACACAGGTCATTCAGGAGCTGGGGCTAGACTTCATTTTTCCATCTTTCTTTTATTTACAGATTATACACTGAAACTTGCTAGGATGTCTCAGTTATTAATATTTCCCTTTTAGAGGGAAAACGTCTAAAGGCATACCTTGAAGGGGAAAAGTAGCTAGACCAACAGCTTCGAGTGCACAGTGCTCCTAAAGCCAACAGCTCACTGTTGTCCAGACTACAAAAATATATAATATGTCCAGTATTATACAATATATGTCCTTTACAAGCACATCAAGGTCTCAACGTTTCCCCATACCCCTTCAATGGATGTCTGAATCTGGTACAAAATAAAAGTTAACTGTGATTAGGTCATTATTGTATTGCTAATAATAGGACTGTGAGTCATGCTAGTCCCTATCCTCCTTCTAGAGTTCTTCACGGGTCCACTTAGATCCAAAAACCCGAGGTCCGAGCCGAGACCCGAGCGGGTTCGGGTCTAAAAGTTTCGCGTGTGCCTCTGACACGGGTCGGGTATAATAACAGCGGCATCGGGTCTCGGGTAATTTAAAATGAATGCGTTTTTACCGAACGGACCCGAGAAGACCCATACTACTGTATCTCGTGTGTGTGCGTCGACTCGAGTCCTTTTCCAACCGCTCTTCTGTTTGCCAAGACCGCTTGCGACATGTGGCTGGTTACATGTGGCTGGCGGTAAGCTAATTTTCGTTGAAACAGACCTGTCAATCAATTTTGAATCCACGCTGTAGGCTGTAGCGGTTACTTTGGTGTAGAGTTACGCAACATTCGGGTCCAGTCGGGTTAAAAAAGAATTGCCAACCGGTCGGGTCGGACACGGGTCTAATTTTTTCGTGTTCGTCTCGGGTCGGGTCTTTCTTAAAAAAAAAATTATGCACGTCAGGTTCGGGTAAAAAGTGATTCGGGTCACTTCGGGTCGAGTACATTTCTTTTGACCCAAGAAGACCTCTACCTCCTTCCCCATGATGTAGCATGCACTTGTACCTTGTACCTAAAAAAATTATCATTAGCATCAGGGATATGTTAATATATATGTTAATATAACTATACAGTATCTATGTTTCATCGAAGCACATAATGCTACATTCCTGATATTCCGTTACATTTCTGAAACAGAAAACCAACTCAATAAACTACACAGAGTTGATGTAGCTGACTGCCATTAATACGGCACCATATTCAGGGCTGTGTCAAATTTGACCTCAGGTAGTTTTGCCTTACATTTATTTGTGTATAATCAGTGCATCTCTTAATACATTCAAGACTTCTTTATGGAAAAGTATTCCATTTATTGATATACGATAGCAAAGCTTAATGCAATTATGAATAATTCAAAACATTAAGATAAGCTCATATTCCTTTGGTGTCACAATGGATATAAGTGGAATTAAGAAAAAAATAAAGATTGGAAAGTCTGTGAGTGTGTTTTAAGAGATAAAGAGAGAGAGAGATAGAGAGAGAGAGAGAGAGAGAGAGAGAGAGAGAGAGAGAGTGTGTCTGTGTGTGTAAACTCACAGTACATGCAGCCATAGATCTCTATCCTCAGGCCTATCCGACCTTCTTCACTCCAGTCCAGAGGGATGAAGCGTAGAAATCGAGCCACTATAACATGCTGAAGGTCGTAACGCACCACACTCTCCGTATTGGAGTTTCCTGTAAATGCCTGCAAATAAACAGCCATCGTTTTTTTTTTGTTTGTTTTGTTTTGTTTATCACAGCATAAGAACTATTCTTTTCCAAACACTGAGCAAAAACATTTTCCCCATATCCATCTTTAAAAAGTTATTTGTATATGTCAGTTCCTGAGTGTATTCCTTCCTCCAACAGCCTCCAGACAACAAGTTTTACACAAAAGGGCAGGATGAATTAATTCTGGTGCAGTTAATTCCAGCTCAAGCCCTGGATCTTAAACAGTCAGTGAGTGTGTTATTTAGTTTGCTACAAGTCAAGCCACACTGAGACTCCGCTGCTTGGTTTAATCAAGTACCTATTTAATTTAAAGTGGCTGAAGAGAGACAATAGAGCCTGGGTTTTTTGGCAGCAAGCCGACTGTAACTATCACGAGGAACATATTTACCTGCTTCCTTGGTTATAATTAAAGTGGCCAAAGCTTATTTTCTCATGAGGCAAAAGAGAACACCATTAAAATAAGGCCAAGAACATGATGCATTCAGGCCACGTAAGAAAAATAAGAACAATTCAGCTGCAGTAAAGCTTCAATTCAACTGTTCCAGTGACTGTTAAAAGCAAATACAGTATGTGACTGTTTATCAAATTCATCCAATCAGAGATCAGAGTCCATCAGAGAGAACCAACGAATCAGCAGACCAATGAACACCGACCGGTAAGGTTCACTACGGCTTATTTTTCAACTCTCAATCAAACCAACCATTTAAGATGAACAATGTAAAATTAAGTGAGTGATTAATCTTTATCAAAATGAAAAAATAAAGAAAAAAAATCATCAAACTCTTTTAAACCAATAGGGGAAAAAAATCAAAGCCCAATAAACTTTAAATGATTTACATATTCTATATTGTGGCGACACGGTGGCTTAGTGGGTAGCACGTTCGCCTCACACCTCCAGGGTTGGGGGTTCGATTCCCGCCTCCGCCTTGTGTGTGTGGAGCTTGCATGTTCTCCCCGTGCCTCGGGGGTTTCCTCCGGGTACTCCGGTTTCCTCCCCCGGTCCAAAGACATGCATGGTAGGTTGATTGGCATCTCTGGAAAATTGTCCGTAGTGTGTGATTGTGTGAGTGAATGAGTGTGTGTGTGCGCTGTGATGGGTTGGCACTCCGTCCAGGGTGTATCCTGCTTTGATGCCCGATGACGCCTGAGATAGGCACGGGCTCGCCGTGACCCGAGAAGATCGGATAAGCGGTAGAAAATGAATGAATGAATATTGTAAATTGGCTGAATATTACATATTCTATATTGGCTGTATATTCGAACATGTTCCATGCTGAGACAAAAACAGATTAAACTAAGTGAGTAAGAAAAAAGAGTAACGTAATCAAGAGACTATTATCTTCTGACTGAGCGATTTGGTGCCTTCCTCTAGTTTCTATTCACTTGGGGGCTTTTTTGACAGACCCTACAGTATATGTGAGATAGAGATAGAAAGAGAACAAGAAAGGGAATAGAGATAAGAGAGATAATGGGACATACACTGATCTGAAATGGAGTGATCGTCTTACAGTTTCTAATAGCTCACCAATAAAGCTAGTAGTTGTGTAATGAAGCACAACTATGGAAATGTGAAGCGATAAAACTCATCTATTCATCAGCAGGAGAAAAAACGCTCTTATATGAAAATAAATGTATGTAGTAATTAATGAAAATGAAAGACTAGAGAAAAATCCACAGACAATTGTGATATGATTTCTGGAAGTGTCTCGCACTTTACAGGGAATGTACAGAAATGGTACAATTTCAGTGCTCCAAATACTAAGAGAAGTGAAATATGTGAAACTGCATGTTTAATGCAATGGGGGAAAAAAAAAACATGGTGTGAACTCATCTTTCCTAATTTATAATACAGTGACAGGACAGGTTGGGTAAAATATGCAGATGTTTCTCTAAAGAAATCCTATTTAGTTGAACAGGCTTGTTCCAGAAATGTCTAGTAATAAACATGTGAAGAAACTTTCTGCTAATTAAAAACTTTCAAATAAATTATAAATGTGTGTGTGTGTGTGTTTTTTCCATGCATTTAAACACAGCGGTTATAGACAAGGAAGGGAATTAGGGAATTTACTCGTACCGGCTTGAAGGTGAATATTCTGAAGTATTTTATTCCTTTTATACTCCAGTGGTTGTTTTTAATTAGGAAAAAAAATGGAAAAGGTAAAGTTTCATCATTGTACACCTGACCAATCAGGATTAAGAATACAACACTGTGGCATGATATAATTTATCATCATGCTTTGTATCAAAAACCAACTCAGACCTACGTACTACTCTATCATCAGATTGTCAGGGTTCAGCACGCACTTTCGGCCACGTGTGTTTGTTGTCGTTCCTCGTCACGTGTCTGCTCCGCCTTCGTCTGCTCCTCCCTGTCACCACACCTGCTCCTCATTGTGTCATTATTGTCCTGTGTATAAATGTGAGCCGCGTTGCCGATGGCGGCGCGGATTCACTGGTTACGTCTAGTCTAGGTTGGTTTCGTCATGTGTATTATTTTAGTCCTCATTGTTTTCCTGTATTTGTCTTTATCATTTATTAAACCCCTTTCATTTGAAGCTATCCTGTGTGCGGGTCCGCCTCCTTCCTCCTCTGGCTGTGACACAGATACAGTAGCTGATAGTTTTATCTGATATTTCATACCTGTTGTAAGAAACATGGTAAGAACAGACGATACTTCTGATCCGTCTCAGAAAAGAAAGTGGTACAGAACTCACTACTTTTCGCTTTAAAGCTAGCATTTAGAAATCTTTCCAGAACTGCTTTCACACCTCCCCAAAATTGACGAACCATGAATTCCAAATGCCCCCAAAATTGATCTGCATGACTTCTTTGAACCTTTCTGAACTGCATAACTTTTATAAACTCTCAATTTCTCCACTGTAATTTATCTTCCATTGATGAATAATGTGAAAAAGCCATGGACTGTTATGACAGGTTTTTGCTTCAGTGTGCACACGGAGCTTTCTCCAGCTCTCCGAACTGTCAAAGTTGGATCTGCTGCTCAGTGACCTGTTTCGGAAGTTAAAGGGTGAACATAAAATGCCCAGGCAGTTATCATGTTCTGTCTCTCCAGACAGACAGGCTGGCTACATTTCTGAAAACAGGTGAGTGGACATGACACCAACAGCCTGGCACAAGATCTTATTTAATCTGAGATGAGTGTGTTGTCGCAGATTTATACCCTACATTTATACACATTAAATTTACACACATACAAGGTGGGATACAAACATTTCCTGAATTCCAACTTGGTGTAGACCACATGAGTGGTATCATACCTTGTGCCTGTTTGTGGTATTTGTGTCGTTTGGTCAAAGGTCATGAGCATGAATTTGGAAATTTTTGTTCTTCAATCCTCATGGTGAAGGGCACGGTGACTTAATAGGTAGCACGTTTGCCTCACACCTCCAGGGTTGCGGGTTCGATTCCCACCTCTGCCTTGTGTCTGTGGAGTTTGCATGTTCTCCCGGTGCCTCTGGGGTTTCCTCCGGGTACTCCGGTTTCCTCCCCCGGTCCAAAGACATGCATGGTAGGTTGATTGGCATCTCTGGAAAATTGTCTGTAGTGTGTGAGTGAATGAGAGTGTGTGTGTGTGCCCTGTGATGGATTGGCACTCCGTCCAGGGTGTATCCTGCCTCGATGCCCGATGATGCCTGAGATAGGCACAGGCTCCCCGTGACCCGAGAAGTTCGGATAAGCGGTAGTAAATGAATGAATCCTCATGGCAGATGTTAATGAGCAAAGCATTTGTAAAAAAAAAATTTGAGTTTTGTTTGATAAAACCGTTGCCAAAGAATTGACTAGAGCAAGCTTTTTAACATCATCGCGTCATGACGGGTCTCCAAAGCCGAAATCAGTCAGGTCAATTTATATATTGAGGCAATGATCATCAAATTTTTTAGCATTAACAAATTTGCAGATATACAGACACACATACAAAACTAAAAGCATGAACACGTTTATAAACAATTTCTTTACTGTAATCAGCTATTTTCACACCTGACTGAATCCAGTTTGTTGATGAGTCGAATCCAGCCAACAGATGCCGAATAAAAGAAGCAAACGCCCAGCTGTTAAACTAAAAAAGCTAAGACCGATGCAACAGATGCTACATATGGTAAAGTATTATGAATCTGTTTCTTCTCTGTGGAGTTTTATCTTATGAATAAAACTCAATGAGCTGTGCTGTTCGAGCCTCGCCGTGAAGCGCGGTTACTGCTATGTTTTTTGATAAACACCAGATTTGAACTTATCATTTTTCTCATAAGTATGGTATTTTGTGGAATGTCAGCAAAAACAAGTTCCTATTATCACTTATGTTAAAGGATACAGCACATTTATTTTTCTATTAGGATATGAATAACATACAGTATTAAACAGGCATTGATTAACAGCAGAAAAAAAATGTTGTGAGATGAAAGAAATAAAATACTTAAATTTCAATGTCAAGATTTACGATTAATGTTAACATTTCCTCAGACATTTATGGCACGTTGCAAAGAGCCGTTATAAAGAGCAACTTTCATTTTATCTCATTTTATATAACTGAGCAATTGCGGGTTAAAAGCCTTGCTCAAGAGCCCAAAAGGTGAAAGTTTGGTAGGCCTGGGATTCAAACTCACAAGCTTCCAATCAGCAATTGAAACAGAACACACTTTGGTGTATGCGGTTTTCAGAACGCGATCAAAAAGAAGACGCAAAAACTTGCTACGACGTTTATGCTACAAAAACAGCGTTTACTGTTTGCTGCATTTTCGCTGGAGGCAGCAGTGCGTTTTAAGACCCGACGAGACGCCTGGGTGAAAGATCACCTGCGAGTGACGTACTTCCGTTTGGGAGGAGTATAGCGCTGACGTATGTGGCTTGAACAAACACATTCATTTACACCTGTCCAGTTTCATCTGTAATGCGTCCCAGACCACCTCCTGAAGGGGTTTGAACGATCGGATTTATATCCGTCTCGAAAACGTTTGGGACGGCATTTAGACCTGGACTTTTTACCATCGGATAGCTATCAGATCACAGAAAACGCATGAAGTGACTATGTGTAAAAACCACAGAACCTGAGTGCAGAATTTACCCAGATGTTTCCATCCTGATGGTAGGGTTTCCAGTTGCTGCCCGTGTCGCTGTAGAGCAGACGGTAGCGTGTGGTCCAGTCCGAGCTGCTGTATCGACCCTGAGTAGCGACGGCAGTCACCTGCTTCCTGCTTCCCAGGTCCACTTGCAGCCACGGGTAATGATCAGTGTCGAGAGGAGACCAGCCTCCAGCACCTACACACAGAGAAAGAGCGATCCATTCACACGGCCGACTCGTTTCCTCTTGTGATTTACTCTAAAAATATTTTTGTACAAAATACTACTGAACGTGAAGACACCCTTTTTTTATTCAGCGTCTGTTTTCGACATCACTGCAGGGCAAAATAAAAAAAAAACTAAGGCTGAGAGATGGATCGTGTATTTTTATTTCTTCTGCATTGTGGAGAGGCTGCACAAAGGTCTGATTTAAAGAAGTGCGATTTTTCAAAAGAAGCTCAAAGCAACTGCTAATACAAATGTTTCCACACTTCTTTTTTTTTTTTTCATCAAAGGGAGAAGGTGCAAAAAAAAAAAACAAGTTACTTTAACACCAAACATATTCTCACACAGAGGTGTGTAGTAAACAGCTACATTCGCTAACTTATACAATTTACTTATTTAAATTTTTGCTTTTACTTTGTTGCTTTTTAGTTGTTTTTCTCTTCATTTTTCTTCAGGTAATTGAACCTCACCAGAATTTTATATTCCATCACTTGTTCTGTTTAAGTTCACTAAGATTTGTCTTGGATTTTCCAATTTCCTGTCACATCCTCAGGTTTATTCTTGATGAGCTAAGACGCTACATCACTACTTTGTTTACGCTAGCGGTTATTACGGTTGCCAATGGCTGAGACATGACCGAGATAAATCTGAATTCATGCTAAAGCTAAATAAAACTGATCCACGATTTTTCCTCATCAGATGGTAAAAATAATAGATGATCTTCCTTGCTTCATGTCATTCCCACACATAAGCTTTCCATGAAGAAAAAGAAGAAGTCTTTTAAATAAATTACAGCAAAGTGAAATTATTTCTTCCCATATCCCTAACCCTAATTACCCTAATTACCCTAACCCTAATTACAGCACAGTGAAATTATTTCTACCCATATCCCTAACCCTAACCCTAACTTTGGAGACTGGGGTCAGAGCGCAGGGTCGGACATGATACACCACCCCTGGACAGAGAGGGTTAAGAGCTTTGCTCAAGTGCCCAACAGTAGCAGTTTGGTAGTGCTGGAGCTTGAATCCTGATCCTCCGATCAACAACCCAGAGTTGTAACCACTTGAGCCACCACTGCACCATAAAGTAATGTTTGTGTTTGTGACAATTGTTTTATTTTTTTAATTAGTTTTTATAATAGAGAAATTAATTTAGTAGAGATATACAGATATAGATTAATATCTATATAAATAAGAATATATATGTAATGTTAGGTTCCTCAGGGGGGGCACGGTGGCTTAGTGGTTAGCACGTTTGCCTCACACCTCCGGGGTTGGGGGTTCGATTCCTGCCTCAGCCTTGTGTGTGTGGAGTTTGCATGTTCTCCCCGTGCCTCGGGGGTTTCCTCCGGGTACTCCGGTTTCCTCCCCCGGTCCAAAAACATGCATGGTAGTTGTATTGGCATCTCTGGAAAATTGTCCGTAGTGTGTGAATGAGTGTGTGTGTGCCCTGCGATGGGTTGGCACTCTGTCCAGGGTGTATCCTGCATTGATGCCCAAAAGACCCCTGAGATAGACACAGGCTCCCCGTGACCCGAGAATAGTTCGGATAAGCGGTAGAAATGAATGAATGAATGTCAGGTTCCTCTGTCAGAGCAGAAGCACAGACAGCAGTGATGTCTCTTGATAAGATGTGATGTAGGATTTGAGATTTGATCCAATTATATAGTCATTACTTGAAATCTGGCTTCAACAGGATAATCAGGGTCCATCTCTGGATAGAGATGAGTGGCATCTCTGGATAGAATTGAGTGGCACAAAATGGCATCTTCAAAAAATAAAACACTAAGCCCTTTTGATAAGTGTACACCCATGGAGCTAGCACATGAAAATCTGGGCTGGCCTGGTTGACCTAAAGACTAGAGAGAGTAAAAGAGAGGCTTAACAGTGACATAGTGAGAACAGAAAGCAAAGAAGAGGATGAGTGAAAGGAGATAGAGATAAGAAGACAGCCAGGGGGGGTGACTGTACTGTAACCTGCCATGGAGACTGACATTCTGATAAGATAAGGGGAGTAAAAGAAAGCGAGTGGAAGGAGAAAGATGGCAGTACAAAAAAGAAAAAGGAGGTTGAATCGCAGACTGTGAAAATGCTGTAGAAAAGCAAAGTAAAGAGAAGTAAAAAAGAAACAAATGAGTAGATCTGGTGGTGGAAATGAACACAGGAGTCCGGGGGACCAAAAAACCTTGATGAAAACCACACAAAAATTCGATGGATAGCCTAAACTCAATGTGCAATGGTGCCAATGTCCTGATTTCACCTTATTTAATTCGTATAATAAGGTACAAATGTTTACATTTACATTTACATTTACAGCATTTGGCAGACGCCCGTATCCAGAGCGACGTACATAAGTGCTTAAATCTCTAACATTGAATACATTAATGCTGGTTCACTAGGTTACATACTTAAGATACCATGAGTTTAAAACATTTGTTCAAAGTTACAATGAAAAAGTGTCAAAGGTTTTTTGTTTGTTTGTTTGTTTTTTAATGCAAAAGATAGTTGAAGTGTTTCCTGAATAAGTAGGTCTTCAACCGCCGCTTGAAAATAGCCAGTGACTCAGCTGTCCGGACCTCTAGGGGAAGTTCATTCCACCACCTTGGTGCCAGAACAGAGAATAGTCTAGAGTTTATAGTTGGGCCCAAGACTGTTATGTATATCAGCTACTCAGAAATTGCACAATACCCTGAACAACACAATACCCTAAGCCAACCAGAACACCAATGATAGCACACCTCTGCTGTCTAGGAGAGAAAGATGGCCTTACTCTTTCCTCTGTCAATCAGAGCAACACTAGATAAACATTAGTGTCTCTGAGCTCATGTATTAGGAAGAGAGCTAATAGCACTTTCCTGTAACTTTCTTGTAGCAGCAACTTTTTTAAAAGATACGAAGACTGAAGGGAAAATTCATGGTAAATACACTCTTATTAATAAAGGTTCATAAATGGCTCTTTGTCAGGGGGCACGCTTCAGAGAAGAACGTTTAGCATCTATAGAATGTTTACTTTTACTTCCTGAGAAAAATATTCTCTAGACTATAAAAACTTAGAAAATATTAAGAACCATTTACTTAAAGGTTCTATGGCATTGCTCCAAAAAAAACCAACAGCAACTAGCTAGTGGACAGGCATTGGACAATGTCCAGAATAAAGATTTACATTTACAGCATTTAGCAGACGCCCTTTTCCAGACCGACTTACGTTTTTTATCTCATTTTATACAACTGAGCAACTGAGGGTTAAGGGCCTTGTTTAGGGGCCCAGCAGTGGCAGCCTGGTGGACATGGGAATCGAACTCACAACCTTCCGACTGGTAGTCCCGTAGCTTAAGCACTAGGCTACCACATCCCCTGTCCAATAGTTTTGTCATACACTTTTGTAGAAGACTGAACAATTTTATTTATTTGTGCTTGTGTATTACTTTTTAACTCTGCTCTGGATTTACAGAGATTTCCCAACAATAATACTGAACATTTCTTAATCTCTTCAAGTTTTCAAAAATTACAGCAAGTTTGAGAAAAGTTCCCAAACCAAGAAAATGACTTAAATGAGTTATAGCAAATAAATATGAATATGTATTTCAACCAAAGAGGAATATGAGGAAAGAAGTCAAATTGTTTGCATAGCCTATAAATGTCATTGTGCCTCAGTAGCAGGCTGAGGGGATTTAATTCACTACTGAGAATGAAAAATAAAATGAAGTGCAGGGATCACTGGGTTCTGTGCATCTTATTAACACTCCAATCTCATGCACGGCCACATTTCTATTCAGCAGAGACTTCGTTCTTGGGCTGAATGCTGAGCACAGCCATCTTTCCCCCACTTGCCAGCCTCAACCGATTCCCAGCTCTCCCTCTCATTAGCTTCCTACTGGCTCACCTGATCGTCTGTCTTCAGTCCTCCCATCACACTACCTTTCCATTTCCAGCTGTGAAGGACAAACAGGTTTATATTCGACAGGGATTTGACCTTTTCCTCCCTGTCTCTACTTCACAGATGAGCTATGCTAAACAGATGCCTCCATCTCTGCTGAAGGAGAAGACTGTAGAGGCATGAGACATGAAGAGGGAATAAAACCAGGACATTATATAGTGGACTTATATTTCTTTACAGAGGAATAGAATGGAAAATGGTTTTGCAAACCAAGTAAGGGTTAATACTCAAAGCAGAACAGCAATTACATACATACATATATATGTATATATATGTATGTAATAGCTCATATATACCGTATATAGGGGGCACCGTGGCTTAGTGGTTAGCACGTTTGCCTCACACCTCCAGGGTTGAGGGTTAGATTCCCGCCTCCGCCTTGTGTGTGTTGAGTTTGCATGTTCTCCCCGTGCCTCAGGGCTTTTTTCTGGGTACTCCGGTTTCCTCCCCCGGTCCAAAGACATGCATGGTAGGTTGATTGGCATCTCTGGGAAAATTGTCCATAGTGTGTGATTGTGTGTGAATGAGAGTGTGTGTGTGCCCTGTGATGGGTTGGCACTCCGTCCAGGGTGTATCCTGCCTCGATGCCCGATGACGCCTGAGATAGGCACAGGCTCCCCGTGACCCGAGAAGTTCGGATAACGGATAAGTGGTAGAAAATGAATGAATGAATGAATGAATGAATGAATGAATGAATATACACACATGGTTGGTGGGGTGTTTCAGAAACTCTCATGATTTTACACAGAATGGTGTAAAAACAAAAACAAAAAACACTCAAGTGTGTGACAGTACCGAGGGCGGGAACACCTTTTTGATAAAAGAGGTCAGAAGAAAATGTTCAGACTGCTTCAAGCTCCCAGGAAGAATCTGGTGAGAGAAAAGCATCTCAGACCAGCTTATTTTTTTCTTTTTCTAATCTACAGCTGTCCAGGATGGGTGAAGCTGTGCCAGTGATAGTGATAGTATAACACCTATATACTGAATGTTAGCACTGGGTGATATTGATTTTCACCCTGCTAGTGATTTGTGCCAGCAATGAGTCACTATAAACACTATATACACTTCTACGGTCACTACTTCTACTTCTAGTGTCACTTCCAGCCTCTTCTGTATAGAAATTTGCATCTGGCATACAGATGTCTGAATCCTTTCATTAGTCTCTTATGATGCTGCTTATCTAGTGTAGCTAATAAGCCTGTCTCGGTGATGTCATTAGGAATAAATATGGTTGATAAATGCTTGGGACATGAATGTTCCTGACAGGCTGTTTGCTTATCTGCAATAAAAACTAGAAAATTATCCTGCGGTTACATCAAATCAGACCTTAATGACTTCAGGGTGTTTGTTCTCATGACAGCCGAGGCTAATTTTCCGCATACTGCAAGATTACATTAAAATTTACGACTTCCGATTTTGATTGCTGGAAGTCAGGGACGAGTCTGATAGTTATTACGCATTTTAGAAACATTTGTGTCTAAGGTACAGTATGCTATGATGAAGAAAGCTTTAATGGTATGGAACTGTGAATACACCTTTATTGGGAAGGGTGAATAATAATCCTGCTCTCTATCCACTATTGTGAAGGTGTCAAACTGTGTAGCGGTGAAACGGTGCGCATTGTGTCACTGACATCCTGCAGATCCATTAAAAAGCCATGTCCTATTAAATATTTACACAAAGTCCACTGACCCATACTAACAGTGGTTTAATTAAGAGCGTGCCTCACATTCACCTGAGCTAGAGATCCTGTCAGCTCCAAACATCTAAGCACTCTAATAAGAAATGTTGTAGATTTATTGGTTAGGAAAATATCTTTAAAAATCTCTCACCTCCTCTCCTGTTCAGTTTGGCGTATTCAGGAGTGTATCCGGTGGTGAACACCGATGAGCTGCTGAAGGCACTATGGGAAAGGGGCGTGGCCAGCGCTTCGTCACATTTCTCTAAAGAAAACACAAAGGACAATAGACGACGTGGGTGTTAGAACTGTAATTATTATTAAAAAGTCAATTAAGAACGAAAAGCATAGCACAGTTATCATCCTCGTCCTTAAAACAGTACAGACAGACTCTTGCATCACAAATGACTGGGATGGGAAACGGTTCTTACAAAATGGAAAGCAAAAAAGTTGCATCACTGTTAAGACTTTTACTTCACTACAAGTCCAAAGCACTTAAGGCTTCAATGATTAGTCACTTCAAAATGTGCAAAGTGAACAGATGGTGCAAAGCAACGAAGAGGAGTTTTTATCTCTGAGCTCACAGGAAACACATGAGAACACCAAAGACGAATTTAAGACATATCAGAGTGAGAGAGAGAGAGAGGAGAGAGAGAGAGAGAGGATATAAACCAACTTAAAGCCTGTCTCTGAATTCCTGTGTAATTTTGTAGATGATCTAGGACAGAGGTGTCAAAGGACAGAGGTGTAATTATATTTGGCCCGCGAGATCATATCAGACGTGCATTACAGCTGGCTAGCCGCATGCTCCGCTAACACTACAAATCCCAGAATGCCTTGCCACTGTATTGACGCGTAGTCACGAACAGCAAGCGCGCCTCATTCTCTGTTGACAGTCGTTAACAACCATGTTAGTCACATCGGGCAGGTTAATTCCACCCTCCACAAAAATGGCCAAACGAAAGATGGACAATAGGAGCTTTTAGGACAGGACGGAGGCAGATTATCTGTTCACGGATATAAAGGACAGACCTGTTTGTCTTGTGTGCTAACGGAGCTAACATGTCTGTAACGAAAGAATATAACATAAGAAGACACTATGAAACAAAACATTATGAGAAGTATCAGGACCTGGACGTAAAGCAGAAGCTACAGAAGGCGGAGGAGATGAAAAAAGTCTGGTTTCCCAGCAGACTATGTTCATGAAAGCTAAATCAAAAAGTGAAGCTGCTGTAAAGGCTGTAAAGCTTTATTGTGCCAGCAGAGATGCAATATCTGCCCTGCCCTTTAATGAGGGAGAGTTTGTCAAAAAGTGTATGGTCAAAGTTTGCGAAATGAACACCACTGATGTGTCTTTTATTTCAAATTGAATTTCTTATGTGTTTGTAATAACAAGCTCTGGTTGTTCCAAATCCTGTGTTTAAGCAAAACTAAAGTTTGCTTCCATATGAAAAAGGTTGAACATTACTGTACAGATCAGTTGCAGTTCATTTTACAATAAATATTCTGTTTAGCCCATGACTTTATCTCAGTTTTATATTTTGGCCCACTGTGAATTTGAGTTTGACTCCCCTGATCTAGGTGTCTAGGTTGTGATCTATAGTGTCGAATGCAGCACTAAGGTCAAGCAGAACTAATATTAAGATGCAGACTCGGTTTGAAGCTAAGAACAAGTCATTTGTAACTTCTGTGCTATGATGTGGCCTGAAACCTGACAGAAACTCTTCAAAGATATTGTTCTCCTGTAAGAAGGAGCACAGTAATGGCATCATTTATCACACAAGGATGTGTTTTATAATTAAGTCAAATAATTCTATCCATCAACTCTACGTGACAGGTCACAGCACTGAGACGACACTATTGAATATCTGTCTTTTTTCCGGAATGGAGCTGGAATGTCAGATGATCGATTATGGACTATTAAAGTGGAGGTCTTAATTACTTCAGGCATACCCCCAGCATACAGTAGCTGTTTTAGCATCAGAGCTTCTCTTGCCCAAACTGACTGATCTCTGACATGATGGAGATCTCTTGCGTATGGGTTTTTTTTTCTTCTGTAAAGCACCATGACCATGAAAGCATTCCGCAGAGTGGGATTTTCCATCACGGCCTTTCTACTGTGACAACATGCTGAATAGCTTCTTGTGGCTGGAATTAATCTTAAGGGATTTCGTGCTGAAACTCTAATCACATCATGCCAACTGGTTATTCATTCCCCCAGAAAGCCTCCTGCATCTGGCAAGCTTCACTGTTCAAATTTTTTAAAACATTGACAAAAGCCTTAGGAAGGACTTTTTCTGACACGAGAAAACTTTTAAAAAGGTTTGAATTTTCCGATAAACCCAAATGCAAAGAGCTTCCTCCTCAGCCTACTGGATTAGTGTGTAAACATCCATCCATCCATCAATCCATCCATCCAATTATCCATGTACCATTCCATCAAATCCCATCCCACCCATCCATCCAGTCACCCATGCATCCATCCATCTATCCAATTATACATGTATCCATCCATTCAGTCCAATTCCTCCATCCATCCATCTATTCATCCATCCATCCATCTATCCATCCATCATCCATCTATCCATCAATCCATTCATTCAACTCTCCATGTATCCATCCTTCCCATTCCATCCTATCCCATTCATCCATCCCAACAATCCATCAATTCATACATACATGCTGCGAGCATATAAAGTTTAGCCACTATCAGTCTCTCCAGGATTTCTCAATTTTGCGATCATAAATTTACAAAACTTACAAAGCTTGCAATAATCACTAAAATCCTGAAAGGACTATAATACCTGTGTGTATTTCACACCTTCATGCTTGCTACATTGTTCTTGAGTAGAAGCTTTTTTAATACCATCTCGCTGTTTGCCTTCAAACACAAAAACCTGCTCATAAGCCCTGAAAAACATCGCTGAGGTACTTCAGATTGTCACTGTGTATTAGATTAGATTAGATTAGATTAGATTAGATTAGATTAGATTAGATTAGATTAGATTCAACTTCATTGTCATTTCACATGTACAAGTACAAGGCAACGAAATGCAGTTTAGGTCTAACCAGAGTGCAATAGCAGCAAGTGCAGGATATACAGTACAGTTTTTACAAGTTTTAAATGAGTTAAATAAAATGGTAATCTGGAAGTAATTTACAGATGTGTGTGTACGAAGAACATAATATACAGATGTCTATAGTTATAGATGTAACAAAATATGGCTATTACTATAAACAGTAATTTACAAATGTGTATGTACTATGGACATAATATACAGATGAATATATATGTACTATGGACATAATATATATATATATATATATATATATATATATATATATATATATATATATATATATATAATGTCCATAGTACATATATATATATATATATATATATATATATATATATATATATATATATATATATATATATATATATATATATATATATATATATATATATATATATATATATATATATATATATATATATATATATGACACATATGATAATGGATATAATATGCAGATGAATATAATATGCAGATGAATATATATGTACGATGAATATAATATGCAGATGGCTATTAGTATAAACTGAAATTTACAGAATGGTATGTGCTACAGATAAATATATGGCTATTAATATAATATATTTGTATCCCTCAGCTACTGCATGTAATCAGCGCTCCTTCTACATTCTTCTGCATCCAAATGTAGACAGCAACCTTCGTCTGTGAATATTTGAACCGATACAGAGAATAGAATACTCCAACTCCAGTTCCTTGCTAATAAAACACACAGTCAAGGCACACAGTCAGCTGGAATAGTTTATCGATGGAGTGATATTTACTTGTTCAAAAAGGATCAAGCCACACAGGTAATTTGCAGAATTAGTAAACGGCTTTTGGAAAGATTTGCTGTGTGGCTATTCTGTGGAAGCAGCTCCTTATGATATTTTGTCCTTTTTAAATGCACAAAACAACTGCAAATAAATTTAAGGATCTCCTGCAGGGGATACGCGCGTCTCTTCCAGCCGCCAGAGACTGCAATTCACCCCAAAAGGGTTTTTATTTTTTATTTTGATCAACTAAAGTAATCTACGAAGATCAAATGTTTACCAAAACGCTGATGCTGATGTGTATATATGAAGTTAAATTTGTGCTAAAAGTCAGACAAAAATGCACAATAACAAAGAAGAAATCACCCAAACAGAAAACTCGGTGGTTTTTCACTGCAATCTTCAAATTCTGTGTTAAACATTTTCTCAGTTTCCTATTTTGCTAATCATGATTTATGAATTCTGGTTCAAACCTCTCATGTAGGGTGAGCCTAACAACGGTGTACTCTCATTGGCTGGTGAGATTTGGATTGACAGTTTGCTGAGATGGATGTTCAGTGGCATGAATTTTGTAGAATGTTCTGGATGTGGTTCTGAATAGGTATAATGTTTGCACTTTGTAATAGAGATTACTTGTGTACTCCCTGTATGTATATTAGTTCATTCATTCATTTTCGACCACTTATCTGAACTTCTTGGGTCACGGCGAGCCTGTGCCTATCTCAGGCGTCATCGGGCATCAAGGCAGGATACACCCTCGACGGAGTGCCAACCCATCACAGGGCACAAACACTCTCATTCACTCACACACTCACACACATATCCAGAGATGCCAATCAACCTACCATGCATGTCTTTGGACCGGGGGAGGAAATGTGTACCCGGAGTACCCGGAGGAAACCCCCAAGGCACGGGGAGAACATGCAAACTCCACACACACAAGGTGGAGGCGGGAATCGAACCCCCAACCCTGGAGGTGTGAGGCGAACGTGCTAACCACTAAGCCACCGTGTCCCCCGTATATTAGTTTGTATTTATAATTTAAACATTGGGTAAATAGTTTGGGTTTGGGTTAATAATTTCATAAAAATATTTTTTTGAGTTTTCACAAAGTGGAAGTCCAAAGTCCTTTCAAGGCACTTAGTATTGTTTCATTTTGTAATGTTCAGTCATGAAAAAGCCATTTTTTATCAACATTATACTGGATGTCACTCAGAAGAGGACAGGTTCAACTATACTGAATTTCAGCTACTCCCTGTTTGGGGTCGGCACAGCGGATCACATGACCTACATATTCGATTTGGCGCAGGGTTACACTAGATGCCCTTCCTGACACAACGTCATTTTATCTGGGCTTGGGAGCAGCACTGAGATTTAACTCCCTGCCTGGTATTCGAACCCACACTGCAGCAACGATACTGCGGGATCTTGCCGCTGGACCACCAGGAAGCTTAAATTGAATTAAATGTAATTATTAGAAAAAAATTAAGGTCTATCCTGTTAATACCAGGAAGCAATGAATATATCATAAACTATTAGTGAGTTTATTCAGACTTTCCAGGATCGCAAGGAAAGAAGTTAAACTAGCAAGAAATAAAAAATCACAGAAAAAGACAAAACATCTTTAGTGCTTTGCAAACTTAGGAAAAGTGTACATCTAAAGCCCTATTCGGATGGGATTAGTTTTACGTGGGGATGTGGGGGTAAAGTAATTATTACCAGAGCTTCTCGGTGATTTTAGTCCCGTCCGAATGTGCCATCTCGGTAATCATTACGGACAATGTCAGTAAAGATTACGGCGACTTTTACCTTCTGTAAAAAGGTCCAGAAAAATTACCTCAGGTAATACTAATCCCGTCCGAATCGACCCGCTGTAAATATGTACGGTAAAATTCCGTCATTTCCTGTTTAAAAGTAGTTTTTGGCGCCTTTTTCCAAGCATGCAGGTGCTTGAAACAGGAAGCGACGTCATATGCACATGACGACAAGGAGGTTACTGTGGTGCGTAAAGTGAGTTACCCCTCCCACTTCTGCTAGTTTTACTGAGATGTCTTGTCCCGTGCAAATTAATTAATATACAATTAATATTACAGGCGTCCTGAGGTAAAATTGCATTACTCCACGTCCCCACGTAAAACTAATCCCGTCCGAATAGGGCTTAAAGTCTTAATGAGTTCATAAACCTGAACCGGCGGTATCATTGGGCAGATTTTGGACAAATTTAGGTCTTTCCCACTCAATCAAAGGTTGATTTTTTTTAAAGCCAAATTAGAAAAATAACAGAAAATACCAGCATGATTTCTGATTGGGTGGGCAGCTTACAGCCAATGGACAATGATCTGTTTAAAGCAGACCCACACAAAAAGGTCCCGCCCCCGTAGCACAGTATAAGCCTATAAAGCAATAGTAGTGCTGTTTGTGTTGGGGTTAAGGAGCCTTGTAGTGTATATATGGTATTGGTTATGGGGAGAACTTGATTAGGTTTGGGGCCACTAACACTGATTGCACAATTATTTATTTGCACCAACCCACCCTACTATAATAGGCTGATACCAGGCCGGTTATGAACTAGACACAAAAATCCTGACAGGTTAACCCTTGTATGTTGTTCGTATGTTTGTTACTCAGCCAGTGTTGGTGGGTCCGGTGACCCGCTACATTTTTAGGTTTTTAATTCAACACAATCAAAAGTTTTATGTTAAAATACTCTACAGATGTTTACTTCATCCCAATTACAAGCAATATAAACAGCATATATGGTTAATATTTGCCCTTTACCTTTATTACATCACATTTTTTAATTCAAGTGCTACTCGTTTTTTGTTGTTTTTTAATAAAATGTAAAAAATAAAAAGCAAATCAAATTTAATCAAGTTATGAGTGGGGAAAAAAATCAACAAATTTACAAGGAAGCAAAGGTTTGAAAAACTATTGATGTTTATGAATATGGGTCCCACAGACCCGAACAACATACAAGGGTTAAACCCAGCACGCTTCCTGACAGATCTAGGTATCAAATATCAAGCTTGACTCTTTTGGTTGAAATTCACAGCAAGGAAACAGGAAATGAAGAACTCCTTTATGCTATGGGAAGGCTTCTTATTAAAAAAAAAAAACAATACATTACAATCTTAAAATAAGAATACATATTTATACAAAGCCAGCACTCGCTGCACACATCACTACCTTATCTGATCTGTTTCCTTGCCTTGAGCGCACTCTTGAATTCTATTTGACATTCACACCTTCACACATTCAAACAGCGGACTCAGACTGAACAAAAAGAAAATAAAAGAAAGTAAACGACAGAATTTTATGTTAGACAAAAACAGTACTTATTTTGTTTTACAATTATTTAATTATCATACCTTGAAATTAATTTTGGAGCTAAAATGATGCAAGGAGAAAAAAAATGTATTCAATGCTCAAGAAAGCTTAAAAACCTGAATATTAATCAGTCACTTTATTGATAATCATGTAAAAATAAAAGAATATTTAGTTTAAATGTAAATAAATATTTTATGCTTAATCTACTGGATTATAAAACAGGCATAATGAGTAAATTTACACACACATACACACATACACACATACATACACACATACATACATACACACATACATACATACATACATACATACATACATACGCAAATACATACATACATACATACATACATACACACATACACACATACACACATACATACACACATACATACATACATACATACATACATACATACATACACACATACACACATACACACATACATACACACATACATACATACATACATACATACATACATACATACATACATACATACATACACACATAGACACATACATACATACATACATACATACATACACACATACATACATACATACACACATACATACATACATACATACATACACACATACATAAATACATACATACACACACACATACATACATACATACACATACACATACATACACACATACATAAATACATACATAAATGCATACATAGAGTTAAATATATCGTAATGTCTATTATGTTTTCTATTTATTTATTTTGTAATGAAATTACAAGTTAATATGTCTAATTAATAATTGTAACATTTTCTATTTAATTAAAATCATTTAAAATAAAAACATTTATCCGGCAAAATATTGAACCCCCTTTTGTTCATGTTTATGTTCTTTATCTAATGTTTATATTTATAAATTTATTCAGTTATGTAACACTGTCCTACTTATAAAGGTTTTTTAAATATATTTTTACGTAACTTAATTTTACCTGATTTTATTTACTTAATTTTTTTTTATGAGAAAATAAAATACTATATACTGCATTACATATATAGTTAGTGATGATTGAATAAGCATAAGGTCATATTGCCTTTTTGTTTTTATTCATTTGTTTATTTTTTATTATACGATCAAATTATTTTTAAGTCTTTTTAAATCTTTCTTTGCTTATTTATTTATATAATAAATACATTCTGCAATGTATTGATCTAAAATCCAGGCAAACTATGTTTTAAGCTGTTTTATTAGGAGTACATATTGTAAAAAAAAAAATAAAAAATAGACAAAAGACACAAGTGAATAATTAGTAAATAATTTGAGGTGTGAGTAATAATTAGTCCCCTGATACTGGAAGGGTTGAGTCAAGGTGTATGAGGGCATGACAGCAGGGGGATCAGTACTTATGACATTGAGGAAAAACTAGGCAAAAAAAAAGCAGAGCAGTCTGGATTAGTAGTCAGTAGAGCTTCTAACAGCCCACATGACCTTTGTCACTTTAGCATTTTGAGCACATCCCTGAGTCGTCCACAGAGCTGTGTGTTAAACGACTGACAGGAAGGATGATAAAGCAGGTTGCAGATGAAAATGTGGGTAAAGAGAGTGAGAGATGAGGTGGAGGGCATTTAGGAGCGACAAAGTGCAGGAAGGATCTTTATTCTTACATGATGGAAGGTTTCGAGGCAGATGTATGACAGTTTATGGCAACATTTTGTGTTGAAGTTTGTATGGCAAAGAAGCGAATAAAACAGCTCAGGATGAAGAAAATATAGTTAAATCGATATTTAGTAGTTTTAAGTACAGCGTAAGTTCTGAAGCATGATTAAAATGCGTCAAATGCATAGCAATGTTTTTTTTTTTAAAGTTGTAAAGACAAAAAAAATCTTCATGGGTTTTTGTGCTTCTGAAATACATTTACAGCATTAGGCAGATGCCCTTATCCAGTCAACGTACATTTATACAGCTAAGCACTTGAGGATCAGGGGCCTTGCTCAAGAGCCAAAGGATTCAAACTCATGACCTTTCATTTAGTAGTTCATCATCTTATTAACCAATAAGCTTCCACTTCCCCTGATATACACTATACCATGCTTCAAATCAACGGCGCTAAATTCCAAACAAAAACTAATCTGTATTGCTTTTAACAATGCCACATGGGTGATCACTTATGCCTATTACAACCAGGCGTCTAAACAACCGAGCTTACATAAGTAGAATGTGACAGATTTAACCGGATTACTATTCAAAGATAAAAGAAACGAACCCACAAAAAAAGCCCACTCTTCTTCAGCTCCTCCTGTGCTTGTTTTGTGTTCCAGCTCGTTTGACATTTTGATAAAGTGCTCTAAAGTGCAGCTGGCTAAATGTGAAACATGTGCACATGCGTGCTGTTATTTCCCAGTACAAATTGAATGTGAACTTTTCTAACACAGTGAAATATGTCATCATTAATCCAACAGACATTTTAGTCCCAGTAACAAGGGATTCGGAGTATTAAGATGTCTTGCTTCCAATCGCTCCCAATCCCATCAAAGCTATAACACAATGTACAGTAAGACAGATCACTAGCTTTTGATATCTATTGCGAATAAAAAAATGTATGTAAAAAAAATTTAATAAATATTGGGTGATATTTAGACAACTACAACAGAAGGAAAAAAGAAGAGGAAGAATGACAGAAAAAATACAAATATTGTCAGTGAAAATAATAACAACTACAAAAAAAATGACACAAATACTACAATGCAACTACAATGACAAAGAAAAAATCATTAACAACAATGACATACAGTAGAAGGGAAAAATGACAATAACGAAAATGACAAAAGGACAAATTAGGATGTCTATTCACCTGAAAAAGTTAAAGCTAATTATAAAACCATATTATAATAATTTCAAGATTGTGTAACATTGTCAGATCTCTCCATGTCTACGCTCCTCTGTACGATTACCGTCATGACACAAATACACTGTGGCCGTGAAATTAATCTGGAGAAATCTAATCTGTGGCTTCAATCTACAAATGTGTGACTGAATCTTAAAGGTTTGTTAAAACTGTTCAATTTACATCAGACCACATAAATGCGTCTCGGCGAATCGGATATCGATCCGATCTTTTTACTCCCGCCCAATATGCAAATATATTTTACCTCATTTCCAGGGTAATCGAAAGGGAACACGCTTTGGTGTATGCGGTTGCTACAAAAAACAGCATTTACTGTTTGCTGCATTTTCACTGGAGGCAGCAGTGCATTTTAAGACCCACCGAGACACCTGGGTGAAAGATCGGAGCCAGCGCTGGTGGGAAAACATATTTGTTTCTGGCGCGATGAACGACTCGTGAGTCACCTGCGAGTGACATACTTCCGTTTGGGAGGAGTATAGTGCTGACGTATGTGGCTTGAACAACCACATTCATTTACACCTGTCCAGTTTCATCTGTAATGTGTCCCAGACCACCTCCTGAAGGGGTTTGAACGATCGGATTTATATCCGTCTTGAGAACGTTTCGGAGGGCATTTAGACCTGGTCTTTTTACGATCAGATAGCTATCGGATCACAGAAAATGCATGAGGTGACCAGGTGTAAAAACCCCCTAAAACAGCCTCCCTTGGGCATCAGTAGCTCCCTAGTTAGTGAACAATGCTTGTGAGTTTAAAGTCTATCGTTACTATGAAGCGTAACCTTTAACCCGCTGCTCAAAACCTGCTCGAGATGGCGTGCGCTCTTGTATTGAACAGTATAACACTTCACTTTGAAGTCAGTCTGAATAAAAAGGTTTGCTAAACAAAATACTGGAAGAGTGTAACAGCGCTCATCTCCACACAGCGAGATCAAACACAGTACTCTCATTACACTACAACGAGTCGCAATTACAAAGCCACATCATGGGCAAAATCAAGAACAAGAGGCTTTATTATCTACTCATCACTTCCACATGAAAAGAAAGATTAATGATAATCTCCTGTTGCAGCACAGAAGAGAAGATCTGTCTATTCGGTGCATGAAACCTGCGGGGGGGGGGGGGGGCGCGAGATAGAAAACAGTAGTGTTGCTGTTAGAGTCGATTATCTGGAATGGTGGAAAAACAACAAGGCACATATTAAAGAAAGCAGGATAATCTTGACTTTTTGATGGAAACCTTATTACTGAAATAAAAGCTACTAAATCGAAATACATTCCTTGCATTGTGACCAGCCATCCTGACCCTGCTATATACTTCTACTATAAGATATACACATCCTTAGGGAAGTAAGGCTGTTCATTGAGCTAAAAACTGACGGACGGCTCGTAACATCTCTGCTACGTGCTCTCAGTTTCAAAATCAACAATTTTAACTAAACTACAGGAGCTAGATTGGAGTCTAGAGAGAAGTACATTATTCACTCATTCATTTTCTACCGCTTATCCGAACTTCTCGGGTCATTGGGAGCCCGTGCCTATCTCAGGCGTCAGCGGGCATCGAGGCAGGATACACCCTGGACGGAGTGCCAACCCATCACAGGGCACACACACTCTCGTTCACTCACACATTCACACACTACGGACAATTTTCCAGAGATGCCAATCAACCTACCATGCATGTCTTTGGACCGGGGGATGAAACCGGAGTACCCGGAGGAAACCCGCGAGGCACAGGAAGAACATGCAAACTCCACACACACAAGGCGGAGGTGGGAATCGAACCCCCAACCCTGGAGGTGTGAGGCGAATGTGCTAATCACTAAGCCACCGTGTCCCCAGAAGTACATTAAAAAGAGAAAATAGATGGAAATTTCATTTGGAACCTGTTAATTAAAGATAGGCTTGTGCTATATCCTAAAGTACATCCATGATTAGAACTACTGTATTTAGGAATAAAAATAACCCCTTAAAGTGAGGTTTTTACAATAAATTAAACAAACCTTCCCTAAACCTTGGGACATTTCTTCAGTGATACAGTAGGTAAGTGTCATGATCGCTTTTGCTCAGCTGTTGACAGGCAGTTAAAGTTGAGCTTCAGCAGAAATCAAACGATGAACATTTCCAAGTCGGGAGCCACTGTCTACTCTGAACTGTGATGTATAATATATGACCTGTTCCAGATACACCACGGGTTTTACTCTCATTAGACTGCTGCCTTGCAGACATGTCCTACAAGATTATACCTGCTGTCATTTTGACATTTTTCTCAAAGAGCAGACATCAAACCTACAAACCGATTCTCCGGTGGATTAGGTGAAGCTGAAAATATGTTCATTTTGAAAACGTTTAATAGCTCGATATAGTAAGAGATAATTAAAGGGGTTTTTTTGTTTGTAATTAGTGGTAATTTCATCAAATGTAACACCTTGTCATCAATAGTAATCAATGTACAAATTTACAACCATGTAAAATTTGAGCAGAACAATTTATTAGGAATCATCTGTTTAGATGAATAATATCCAAGACTGCGAATGAGCTGATTGTATTTTAATCATATTGGCTTTATTATTATTCTCTTTTTTTTTCATGGGTTGCATTTTTTTTTTTTTATGTGGGTCCTCAAAATTTGCCAGAATCAGCAGATCCTAAACAGGAATATTGTTCTTGTGCTTTTGGGGAAGATCAGAATTATAGATCCCACATAACAAACCTCCAAAATGTATTATTTCCTATAAAGAACACATAGGGGTGTGTTTATTTTTGGTTGGGAGGTCATGCAGACCAAAACCATAGGTGCTAGTGACATGGAACCTCAACATTAACTACTACACAGGGAGTCTATTGGGAATACACCATACAGTAGCAATTATTACATATTGGGAAAATATCATAGCAACCACCTAGCAACACCCTAGCAACCGGTACTGAGTTAGCAACTACCTAGCAGCACATTTTAACCTAATAGAACATTTTAGCAAAATATGATAGTAAAACCATAGCAACCAAATGGGATCACAACCAATTAGATTCACACAAGATTAACAAACTGTGAATACTAGCAATTTTTTAACATTTACATTTACATTTACAGCATTTGGCAGACGCCCTTATCCAGAGCGACGTACATAAGTGCTTAAATCTCTAACATTGAATACATTAATGCTGGTTCACTAGGTTACATACTTAAGATACTATGAGTTTAAAACATTTGTTCAAAGTTACAATGAAAAAATGTCAAAGTTTTTTTTTTTAATGCAAAAGATAAGGAAAGAAGTGCTAGTTGAAGTGTTTCCTGAATAAGTAGGTCTTCAACCGCCGCTTGAAAATAGCCAGTGACTCAGCTGTCCGGACCTCTAGGGGAAGTTCATTCCACCACCTTGGTGCCAGAACAGAGAAGAGTCTTGTAGTATACTTGCCTATTACCCTGAGAGATGGTGGAACCAGTCGAGCAGTGCTGGTAGATCGGAGGTCACGGGGTGCAGTACGAGGAATGATGAGGGCTTTGAGGTAAGAGGGAGCTGGTCCATTTTTGTCTTTGTAGGCCAGCATCAGTGTTTTGAATCGGATGCGTGCAGCTACCGGAAGCCAGTGGAGGGATCGCAGCAGCGAGGTGGTATGCGAGAACTTTGGCAGGTTGAAAACAAACCGGGCAGCTGCATTTTGGAACATTTGCAGAGGACGGATTGCGATCATATGTAGACCTGCCAGCAGTGCATTGCAGTAATCCAGTCTAGAAATGACAAGAGACTGAACAAGTACCTGAGCAGTCTGTGTGGACAAAAATGGCAGAATCCTTCTAATGTTGTAGAGAAGAAACCGACATGACCTTTTAGACATTTTATCTTTCAGTGTTTATATTTTAATTTTAAGAGTATAACCTTTTAGATGTTTAACTTCTACATAACAGTTTAAAGATGTAATATTGTAAAATCAAAGACAACACATTTTTAAATTAATATTTTTTTTTTAGCAGGATCGGTAAAACCAAAAACATTTTCATTCATGGAATCTGACCTTCATGCTGTGGATCTTAATATTCTATAATTTATTGTGATGTGTTCTTCAGCGGTGGAAGTTCGGATTCAATCTGTGCACCGTGTTTTCACATGTTCTCCCAATGCTTCAGGGGTTTCCTCCTTGTACTCCAGTTTCTTCCCCAAGTCCCAAGATGCATATTGTAGAACAATTGTCATCTCTAAATTTTATTGTGAATGAAAGTGTGTGAACTGTGTGTAATAGTGTGGGATTGTGACCTGTTATGGGTTGGAACCCTGTCCAAAGTGTCCACCACCTTGTCCTCAGAGTTAAGGGATAAGCTTCAGGCTCTATGAGACCCTGTGTAGGATAAGCGCTACAGAAACTGGATTGATTTATGATCTTCAGAGGAGGTAAAGAATTTTACTGAAATAAAAACTGGAAGAAGCTTCCACACAGAAATCAGCTGTAATATCCTTGACCTAAAATCCTCCTGTTTCCTTCTGATTCCTCTGTCAGCAGAATAAGATCTGCTTCTTCATTAAAGACGGCAGACAACGATCGATTTCCAGGTCACAACCCGAAGGACGTTCAAGGCAGCAAGGCAGCATCATAACTCATTCAGGTGTTGGTTCATTTTTATTCAGACTAGCAAGCTGGAATGTTTAAGCTGATTATATTTTACTTAAAAAAAAAGGCACCTTTTGTACTTTAATTCAGTGCCGGGGATTATAAAGTCTGCTTCACTCTTTTGCAAAGAGACATAAAGTCTCTGAAGTTAATTACTTGCAGGTTTTGAAGTGGAACTGATTAGGAGGGAAAAATTGCTGAATCATGATTTTCTGAAAGTTTTGAGTCATTAAGTTTAGTCCAGTGAGTGAAGAGTTTCTACCAAATCGCCATGTTGCAGTTTTCAGTTTAATTTTACTTACTGTACATCCCAAAAGAAGCATATAGTGATGCAACGATGTCATCAAGTCAGTTTTTAAAAATAATAATAATGTGGTTCAAGTAAAGTGATGAGTTAAGAATGGGAAAAGGAGCTGGCGTTCTTTCCCATTCCCGTCTCAAACTATTCACAGCTCCAGGGTTGGTGGGGGTTCGATTTCCACCTCCGCCTTGTGTGTGAGGAGTTTGCATGTTCTCCCCGTGACTCGGGGGTTTCCTCCGGGTACTCCGGTTTCCTCCCCCGGTCCAAAGACATGCAGGGTAGGTTGATTGGCATCTCTGGAAAATTGTCCGTAGTGTGTGTGTGTGTGTGTGTGTGTGTGTGTGTGCCCTGCGATGGGTTGGCACTCCATCCAGGGTGTACGGTATCCTGCCTTGATGCCCGATGACGCCTGAGATAGGCACAGGCTCCCCGTGACCCGAGTAGTTCGGATAAGCGGTAGAAAATGAATGAATGAATGAATGAATGAATGAATGAATGAATGAATGAATGGATGAATGAATGAACAATATTCTGGCTGAACACTTGCTGAAATATACCCCGTCTCTCTCCAGATTCTCAACTTCTTCTACTTGTAAGTGAACAAATAGGAAATTAAAACTGATGTTATCAGCCATGAGACTGAAGGAAGAGGAAAACCTTCTTGCATGACTTCATTTCCAATAACGCTTTTCTGAAGAAATCAGTGTAGGGTCAGTTGGGGAAACTGCGCTATGCTTTGTGATGTTAATGCTAAATTACTTCATGTGCATGTGTAATGAGAAAAAATGATTTCTAGTAAAGAAATCATGAATGAATTTAAGTTGCATTAATAAATGTGATTTGAATATGGTCTCCTGATGGACCGTGTACAGTATCATGTATTATATAATTAAATCTCATAAGCATGTTTAGCCTATTGGCTTGATCTGAAATGTTAAATATTTTTTTAGGGGTAAAATATTAAACTACGGGCAAAGGACTAGCTATGCTACCATGTGTATATGCTTATTTAATTGTAGAAAAATCCATAAAAAGAACATTTGCATGAGAAGTACTGAGATTCTGGCTTTCTCAGTTCCCCAGCCTCAGCTACATCACTCCTGATCTCTCTATAGAGTTAGATAAACAATATATTGGCAGACATCCTTATCCAGAGAGACTTACATTGTATCTCCTTGCTTAGGGCCTTGCTCAAGGGCCCAGCAGCGGCAGCTTGGTGAACCTACTGATTGGTAGTCCAACACCTTAAACACCAGGCCACAACATTCATTCATTTATATATAAATTGAGTTTGTTTCCATGGATATAAACCAAGTTGCACAGGCTCCCCGTGACCCGAGAAGTTCGGATAAGCGATAGAAAGTGTGTAATGGCTTCCTTTTGAGTTTAACCATTTCCGGTGGGAAAGTAAAGTTGACGCTCCTCCATAGTTGAAGTGAGAATGATTTATTCGAAAAGATTCAATTCCACATGAAAAGATACATCCACCTTGTGCATGTAGGTCAAAAACTGTCTCCCTTCCCACCGCCCTTTCCACATCACTTCCTGTCTAATATAGCTACCTACAGGAAGTGCCAAGGTAGGTGCAATTCTTCCCATTCACCACAGGGGGAGCACAAAACACCATAAGCAAGTGAACATGAACATTGACATAGTAAACATTAAATTTACAATATTAAATACATATTTGACCTTTTGGCTCCTAAATAGTGAATGAATGAATGAATGAAGGAATAAACCAAGTTGCCTAATTTAAACAGCATTACCATGACCCATCAATTACGGATGAAGTAAATGCACCATGCAATGCCATACATGCACCATACTATTTTGTGCCACATGCTATTTTAGACCTTCCAGGATTTCCAGATTTTGCGATGACCGAAATGATCTCAGTTAGTAGGATATGTGAATGCCAGGATCAGAAGAAGCCAGCATTGTTCCTGTGTAGAATCTGACACACAGCCCCTTAACTGTTCCTGATCAAACCCTTTAGATGTAATATTCTAGCACTGAAAATGACACCTTCTCACCTCCATGCAGTCTGAGATGGTGGGGTCAACTCGCACGCCACCTTCATTATGAGTATCAGGTTTGACATTTTAAAAGGCTCAGGCTTATTTATAGGCTCCTTTGTTCCATGATAGAGCAGGAGGAGTGAGGAAGAGGCATAAAGAGGAAGAGGGAGAGAGACCCGGGAGGTTCGGAGAGCACTCTAGGTTTTATTAGATGGATTATGGATGGTCACACTGTGGAACTCATTTACATGCTAGCAGTGGAGGACACATGGATTAACAGATATATGAGACCACACTTCCTCTCTCTCTCTTTCTCTCTCTCTCTCTCGCTCGGTGACAGATGGAGTGTCATATGAACTGCGCTGTCGTTCTTTGGCTCTGGACAGCAGTATAAGTGCCCTGTTAACCCGCCAAATCAGAGGAAATGAATTTCAAAGGATTTCTTCTCGCCTGCTATATCCCACACTCATTGACTCTCCTCCCATCTCTCTCTCTCTCTCTCTCTCTCTCTCTCTCTCTCTCTCTCTAACTCTCACTCTAACTCTTCCTCATTCAGTGTTAAATCTTGCAGAATGAGCTGAAGTCCAGACACCACACAGATTTTTTTTTTCTTTCTCTATCTCTTGCCTGTTTCTCTCTCAGTACCAAATTTATTCTAGCTATCTTCGGCTTCAATCGGCTCCGTAAAGAGTCAGCGCCGCTTCAGGCGTTCATTTCATCTCATTCCTTCACCTGTTTAATCAGCTGATCTTGGTCTTCACTTGACTATTAGGTGTGGCACTCAGACAGATAAAATTAAAGACCCCCGTCTTTACGGTTCTTCAACGTGTTCCTTTGAGGAACATTAAGAGCAAATTAAATGTACAAAGCCAATTCTATGGAGTCTTCTGGAAAGTCCTTTTGTTTTGTTTTCAGTAGTATACGTCAGGACTTGTGTGTTTGATGAGCATTTGTTTGACTGACTGAAAAAAAAAAGCAGGTAATTACATAGTAATTACCTAAACTGATTGTTCTGTAGCCCTGCAAACTGTGCACACTGTAAACACTGGAAAATTCAGTTTAATGTAAAACAGGAACATCGACTGAATCTTGAATACAGTACAGAATGATGAGGCCTTTATTAAAAATACATTTCCGAGATAATTTCAGGTAATAACAGCTTTTCTGAGGTATTATAACCTTGAGAAAAGTGAAAAGGAGTCTCCTCAATGCAGATCAAACAAGGTCGGTTATTCCAGATCTCCATTATTAAGATAATGATTGAAAATACTAGAAGATTACAGCATTTCACATGCCTTTTTATTCGCTAAGCTGCACTGTAGCATTTTGTTCATAAACACTTTGGCTTTTCTCTTCTGAGCTCTATAAGATCTTTCTCAGACACAAGAACGCAGAGGCTGTGACTGTGTGACTGACAGACGGAGACGACTGTTAATATACCGGGACTTCGTGGAAGAGTAGCCCACTCTATTTCCAGAGCATATTCCTTAGACTTTGGCAAATCCCTCACAGCCAATAAGCAATATGAATGATGTAATACAAGTGTAAACATGTGTCTCTGCCCATATGAGGTTAAAGTGAAATCAAAATTGGTTTTAGGGCTTTTTGAAGATATCGCTTAACCCAACATCTGAAAAAAAAAAAAAAAAGTCTGGGAGATGATGTCATTTCATAGTTTGTGACTTCCAGGAAAACATAATCAAGATTGAAGATTCATATTCAAATCTCATGGTCATCAAATGCTCTATAGAACCTCGTGTCATGCCTCTGGAAGGGGATCTTACTCTACAGTAGACGCTTGTTAGCTTGTTACCATGAAACATAGCTCGTTACCGCCAATATATGGATCAAATCACAGCTAAGACCTCACTTGGAAGAGTCTTATATTTCTATAAATACAATATTCGCTCCTCTTTAGCATTAAAAAATACATGAAGGTAGGACGAAGCAAGTGTTACCAAAGTGCAATGACCATTATGGTCAGACAAAATCGGTCCTGATCGATAAACTCAGGTTTATTTAGCCTATTATGTACCTGTTTAAAAGAATCATGGACCTAATGTTGAAAAAAATCTTCGTCACAAATGGACTCAGATGAACCATACAGTACATCATCACCACACACCATACAACATTCATAGGCTCTTCTACCACGCTAGATTCAGCACTTGACTCAGAATAGTTTGCTAGTCAGCAGGATGGCAAGTCTTCATGCTTGTCTTGAGATAATCTTAAAACATAAGCAAGATGATTTCAAAATATTCACTGAATTCATTCATTCATTCATTCATTCATTCATTCATTCATTTTCTACCGCTTATCCGAACTTCTCGGGTCACGGGGAGCCTGCGCCTATCTCAGGCGTCATCGGGCATCGAGGCAGGATACACCCTGGACGGAGTGCCAACCCATCGCAGGGCACACACACTCTCTCATTCACTCACACACACACACACACACACACACACACACACTACGGACAATTTTCCAGAGATGCCAATCAACCTACCATGCATGTCTTTGGACCGGGGAAGGAAACCGGAGTACCCGGAGGAAACCCCCAAGGCATGGGGAGAACATGCAAACTCCACATACACAAGGCGGAAGCGGGAATCGAACCTCCAACCCTGAAGGTGTGAGGCGAAAAAAAAAACAATTCAGTAGCTGTAATGTTTCCTGTCTGAACTGAAAATGGTGTTACTCTAGACTCTGCTCTAGCTCTATAAACCCTATAAACCTAAAACCTAAAGTGTTTACTGGGTCTTTAAATATAATAACCCTTTACATATCAGATTTCCTATCATATTTGTATCATATTAGGTCCATAACACCAAGCAAACCTTTTCACAAACTTTTTTATTTTTTTTATTTTATACAAAAATGTTTATTAAAAAAAAAAAAAAGTTCCTTCCTTGTTCAGGAAAAGACTTTACGGTAGACATGTGAGAAGTGGATAAGTCCCTCAGGGGGGTAGAAGACAAGTCCCAAATTGTATGCCATTGGTTTTCAAGAAAGTATTGATAATGTGGATGAGGCAGCGGTCTCAGAATCTCATATCAGATCTGATATTGGTGTTATAAGGCTAGAGCCTACTTGTAGCAGTCTGCATAAGAAACCAGTAAAAGCTGAATGAGATGAAATTCATGATGAAAAAAAAAAAGACCAAAAAATATGCAACAAATTTAACCGAATTGATTTTTTTTCTGCCAATAACACTTTATTTTACATCACTACATTTAGGAAACTTAAAATCGTTCACTTAACCCTCGTATGATGTTCGGGTCTGTGGGACCCATATTCATAAACTTCAATAGTTTTGAAAAACTTTGCTTTTCCCACTCATAACTTAATTAAACTTGATTTTTTATTTTATTTATTACATTTTATTTAAAAAAAACAACAAAAAACGAGTAGCACTTTAATTAAAAAACGTGATGTAATTAAGGTAAAGGGCAAATATTAACCATATATGCTGTTTATATTGCTTGTAATTGGGATGAAGTAAACATCTGTAGAGTATTTTAACATCAAATTTTTGATTGTGTTGAATTAAAAACCCAAAAATGCAGCGGGTCACCAGACCCACCAACACTGGCTGAGTAACAAACATACGGACAACATACAAGGGTTAATTACAAACATCTCCACTCTTGCACGTTTCTGCATCAACCAACGCAGCTGTGGAACTTTCTTGGTGGAACTTTCTTGTTAATTGTGTCGATAATAAAGATAAAAGCTTTATTAAAATGTCCTGCATTTGAGATTTCATCTAAATACAAAGTAAAAAATTAAAAGCAATCAATCAACTCTGACTGGGTGATGGAACATCAGCTGCAGCTTTAATCCCTTGTGGTGTTTTCTGTGTTTCTGTTCTCCTTGGTCAAACTCCTTACGCCTCATAGTCTAGGTAACACTCACTCACTCATTTTCTACTCACGCTTATCCGAACTACCTCGGGTCACAGGGGAGCCTGTGCCTATCTCAGGCGTCATCGGGCATCAAGGCAGGATACACCCTGGACGGAGTGCCAACCCATCGCAGGGCACACACACACTCTCATTCACTCACACACACACACACTACGGACAATTTTCCAGAGATGCCAATCAACCTACCATGCATGTCTTTGGACCGGGGGAGGAAACCGGAGTACCCGGAGGAAACCCCCGAGGCACGGGGAGAACATGCAAACTCCACACACACAAGGCGGAGGTGGGAATCGAACCCCCAACCCTGGAGGTGTCAGGTGAACGTGCTAGAATCCTACAGATAGAAACCTATTTCTTAATGGTTTCTCTGAAGAATAAGGTAGTATACTGTATATTACAAAGTTTGTTCAAATTATCGCAGGAAATATAAATGCTCTTGGTGGATCTTGATTTATGTTCATGAGGTTTTGTAGGATCTTGTATCTAGTACTTGAATATGCAGCTCATAGTGTTAACGATCCGATGTCCGAATCGAAAATAATTTTAAATTTACCCAAAAGAAAGAAATATGCCAGAAATCGAAATGAACACTGAGTTTTTTACATTCGGTTTAAAGTGTAGCGATAAAGATTAAATGACATTTCAGTATTTCTTTGATGAGGCACAAAACAGCAAGGAACCAGACTCAACAGACTTTATGTGGTACGTCGCTTTATAGAGCCATTTTAGCTATAGCTAATGATTTTGCAGCTGTAACAAATATTTTCCAGCTCTGATTACTTACCATTCCAACAGCTCTGTTCATGAGGCAGCTAGCAAAGTCTTTTCTCAGCAAGGCATTAAAAAAAAAAAATCCCATTATTTTTTTGACAGCTATTGTCTTGTTGTGTTGCACGCTCATTAAAACCAAAAGAAACCACTTTCATCCTCATCCAAGTGAAACATAAAAGCCTGTATGTTTGTGTTCCTCTTAAAACCTGACTATCAGACACTCAAACCCTAGAACCGGAGCGCTGGGTAAACAGGATTAGTCTTGTTGTATACTTCTGTTGTTCACCAGTTTGCCAAACAGATTTTGGGAAGATGCTGCCAAACTTGAGCTCCACACAGGGGCCATTTTTATTAGAAAGCCACACTGAGGGGACCTTGAAGAGTAATGCTCAGAGTTTTTTTTTTATTTTTAAGAAGGTCACTAAAGCATCAAATTAAAGCTGCACTTCTGGCATCAAGACTATCGAGGAGGATGCTGGTGGCAAGCAGTGCTCATGAATACTATCTTAGACTTGCAGGGATTTTTTTCTCTTAGTCGTTACAGAAGAAGAAGTCTAGATGAATAAACAGGACCGTGTGACCTGGTGTGAAATGTTTAAGTAGTGATATGTGTGATATACGGTATGGATGTATTTAATGCTGTAGTTTATATACTGGATGTAATGTGTAGTGTGTGGTGTGGTGTACAGGAAAAAAAAAAAAAAGACCAAGAAAGGTGCATTGTGGTCAAAGGGTTATGTGTTTTGGGTTGGAGGTGAAGAGCATGGTTATTATCTCCAAGGAGTGAACCTACATTTCCACACACCGATGCTACCACAAGCACTACGGGGGAAGAGATGATAAATAGCTTGCACTTGACAGTTTAAACATGCAATCAGTTTCCTCTCGCAGTTCCTCTCCCGAGAGACCCTGCACCTGCTGTGGGTCAATATGGAGAGGCTAATCATCTGGAGAGAAGCGCTTAAGTGCACAAAGTTGGAGAAAATGAGTGCTGCAGATAAAGCACTGACAGTCTCTCACCTCTGATTTGCACCTCATTAGCTCACAGGAATTAAACTTGCATCTCTGTGGCAACACACATAAATAATAAGGTCGCAGAATAAATTCAGCTCTAACGGCTAAAGGTGGGCATTTTATTAAAGCCGTAAAGCATGGTCACATGTTAATTCAGAGGAGGCTTCGCTAGGTGTTTCACAGGGCTCTCAAGTTTTGAAGACAGGAAAGCATGACATCTCCACCCCCGCCCCTACCCCCACCCGACCCCACCCACCGACACAAAAAAAAAAAAACAATAATGGGGAGTTGTTGTGTTTGGTAAGGATCACTGACCGCAATTTAACTAAATACAAAGTATTATTAATTTGTGTGTGTGCGCGCACGTGCGTGTGTGTGTGTGTGAGAGAGAGAGAGAGAGAGAGAGAGAGAGAGAGAGAGAGAGAGAGAGAGAGAGAGAGAGATTATGACTGGTGTTGTTTATTGTAAGTGTTTGTTGCCTTTTTGGACTCCTTTATCATTTGTAATGTTGCTCCCATATAAAACAGTTCGGCTCAAGCCCAGACATTTTAGTGTCATGATTGTTTCGTTTTTGTTCGTTTTTGTTCAAACCGACCATCGAAAATACCCTCGCTAATGAATGTTTTTTTTTTTTTCATTGGTTGTTGCGTTAAATCTTAACCAGATAGTGCTATTTTCTGATTGGCTATTGTGTAGCCTCTTTTATTTTTTGATTGGCTGATAAGTCTCAGGCTCGACTAAGAACCGAGAAGCGTCTGATTCCTGCCTGGTTCCATAGAGACAGTGGTGCGGACTGATACACTTTGGGCGTTGCGGCATTTTAAATATACTGTATGATAAATAGTCAACAAGTTTTTCTGTGTGAGAAATACGATGTGTTGTGGGAGAGCGTGAGAAAAGACCAAAATGCGTGAATGTCACTCTCAATGTGTGACACTTGTCAGCTCTGTGTTTCATCATGTACTTTAGATGTGTAAAGGCAAGATCACATCCTTTTTGAATAATAATAAACACTTAAAGTAAAAGTCCACTCAACTTCTTTAGTGACTTTGGTGCTAATTTGTTGATTGTTGCTGGATTTTTTGTTTTCACCAGTCAGAGTAACAATGTCCGTTTGATCCGCTGCGGTCATAATAGCACTGTAGAGTTCAACAATCTCGAACATAGTCGTGTTTTGTTTCTGTTAGCAACTGCAAGAGCTTCTTTTATCAAAATGTTTGCGTCAAACTTCCACAATGCTGCGTAGCTTAGCAGGTTCCCAGCTCGGCTAGTTAGCGACGACAGGAACGTTGGAGGTGTTAGCTGATGAACAGAATGTTGAATGAACAGAATGAACAATTCAGGACAGAATAAAGCAGACCGTTTAAGTAATATCACGATCAACAGTTCATCAAACAGCATTGTGGGTATTGTAGTAAACTTTAACTGAGGAGAATATTGTCCATTAAAAGATTTCTTTAGATTTATTTTTCCTTTCATTTTGTATGTGACCTGATTTCATTATTCTTGCTAACTAGTGAGTTAAAAAAAAAAGGTGTATCTCCGGTCAAGACACAATTCTTTGGTCAACTCGTCGTCAGTTTCAATTTTTTGTTTAGAACTTTTTTTTTTTAGAATTTATTTTTCAAGCATAATGTTTGTCTCTCAAAACACACACTTTTAATGTAATTCTTGATGTGCTTGGTGATAGAACTATATTTCTGTACTTCCTGTACATTTTCAAATCTTTTTTTCCTTGTTTTTTTTTTTTGGTTGCCCACAGATGCCGTTTTTCAAACCCTACGAGTCGGATGACACAGATTTTCAAAGATGAAAATATCTGTGACCTGCGCGTGATTAATGGAGCATCTGCTGCACACAACCTAGTGTGAATGAAACACAAAACAGTCTTAGATATGCTCATGGAAAATGATGTAAAAAAAATGAGGTGTAACATCGTTTTTCCCCTCAGCTGATTTATGCTATACTTATGCATTCCGTTTTCTAGTTTCCTCACTCCATTAAATGCTGTGTATGTACTGTAACTGTAATATATCCTCCATAACACACCGGTTCTGTATACCAGAGCTGCTGCATATAGTATAATCACCTTCTGTTCTGTGGTGTGTGTCCTGAAAAGGCCACACAAGATACATTTCACTGCTCATAAAACAGTTTGGAACTTTCATGCTGCCATTAATAAGAAAGAAAAGACAGTCTGGGAAATACAATTTGCGGCATCTTTGTGACGCAACTGCTCTCGGGTCATAAATTTCCGCACCGAGGGGTCAAACAATGGCTTCTATATGAGCCGCTGCTGGAGAATCGCTGAACTATGAGGATTAATCACAGATATACATTTGCACAAATGCCTCAGGCAGACCAAACTGTATCTCAGCACAACACTGGTGTAGGAAAGGAGGAAGTGTTTGTAATCCTTGTGTTACAGTCTCTACAACACCCCAAACACACACACACACACAAAAAAAAGCAGAAAACACCCTGCAGTGTTGTGTATTTGTTATGTTTGTTGTTTTTGTTTTTTTGCACTCATCCTTGTACCAAAGAAATTCTGCTGTAATCGATAAAAGCCGTCCTGTGCTAGTTTAAGAAGTTTTTCTTCTGACTGCCACTTCTGGCTTGATTGTTAAGGATCTTTAGTTTGTATTTTAGTTGTTTAGGAATCACTAGCAATCAGTCGCCAACTGGTTTTGTAAAAGATAATGGTCCTGCGAGAGAAAGTTTCCCTTGTGCATGTCAAACCTTATCCTGGGAATATTGCACACACACACACACACACACACACACACACACACACACACACACACTAACACCTAGACGTCTACAATTGTTCATATCAACCTACCTGCAGGTGTTTAGGAGAGGGGAGGAAACCAGAAACCCCAGAGAACCCAGTGGAAAATATATCTTGATACAGTATAAGTGGACTAGGAAATTAAACAAGATACTTTCATCCATGTAATGGCTAATAATAGGATTAACTTGACTGTCTAGTATTCCAGTAAGAAGCTGGGAATCTTGAAGCAGTGATACATATGGCAGTATAATGTACTTCATCACCATATCACAGATTAACAAAGCTATCTACAGTATCTATCTATCTATCTATCTATCTATCTATCTATCTATCTATCTATCTATCTATCTATCTATCTATCTATCTATCTATCTGTCTGTCTGTCTGTCTGTCTGTCTGTCTGTCTGTCTTTCTGTCTGTCTGTCTGTCTTCTGTTCCACATATCCATCCTCTGCAAGGCAAAAGGTACAGTACAATCACACTCACACAACAGACAATTTAAAGATGTGGGGGTGTGGCCAAGTGTCAGGTAAGACGGACAGGTGGGGAGGTGTGTCAAACTGGCAGGTGCTCATTCTAGAGTCTTATTAGACAATGAGAGAGAGAGAGAGAGCGAGAGAGAGAGAGAGAGAGAGAGAGAGAGAGAGAGAGAAAGAGAGATGAGCAACACAAAGCACATGCAAACTCCACACCCACAAGGCAGAAATCGAACCCTTAACCCTAGAAGTGTGAGGAAAACATGTTAAACCACTAAGCCACTGTGTCCCCCAGATATAGGAGACATTTAGAGAAGATCTTCAGCTTATTACAGCTTATAACTTTAATAATACACAAGTTTCTTCTTCAGTAGGTTTAAATACAAAGCTGTATTTTAGTGTCAAGAAGGCTCTATGATACAGATTTGGCCAAGTGAGAGTATAAATATCAGATTAATTAATGAATCCATTGAGGCACAGAAAAGATACAGGCATTTACTGAGGCACCTGACTATACTGTATGTAGGTTCTTACTGACTCACCTGAGGAGTCTCAGGCTCTTATTGTGGCACCTGAGGATATGTAGGTTCTTACTGAGGCATCTGGTGATATGTACAGTAACTTCTCTCTGAGGCACCTGAGGAGTCTCAGGCTCTTACTGAGGCACCTGAAGAGATTCAGGCTCTTACTGAAACACCCGAGGAGATGTAGTCTCTTAATGAGGCAATAGAGGGAATTAAAGTTTTTACTGAGGCACCTGAGGAGATGTAGTCTCTTAATGAGGCACTAGAGGGAATGAAAGTTCTTACTGAGGCACCTGAGGAGTCGCAGGCTCTTACTGAGGCACCTGAGGAGACTCAGGCTCCTATTAAGGAACCTGAAAAGTTGTAGGTTCTTATTGGTTCACCTGAGAGACTCAGTAACTTACTTGTGCACCTGAGGTGATATAGGTTCTTACTGAGGTACCATGAGAAGAAAAATAGCAAAAAACAAAACCAAAGTTACAAATTGTCCTTGATGCAGTTCGTAATCTGTATTTTCCGACACGTTCTCCAAAGTTTCTCTCCACATCCAACAAATATTTCACCAAACTAGAACAAACCCTCAGGGCACAATAAGATCTGAGCATTCTGTCAAAGAGAGCAGGCACAGAAATGAAACTTTAATAGCACAAACAATTATATTTAAAAAAAAAAATGAAATCAATTAATTCTTTCCCATATATAATTTAAAAGGTGAATGTGACTCACTGAGACATTTTCCCCAGACAACAGCCAATTCTCTGAAAGTAGGACTTTCTCTGGAGTCCAGCTATGAGGCGCAGTGTGTGTTCTTATATAATTGTATAGCTGTATAGTCCTGTATAGCTCTCACATTGCTGAATGATTTCGAAGCAGATTAATGCACTTCCTGCCAGGTATATTACCACTGCCATGTGAAGCTCCTTCATACATCAGTGGCATTAGCGATGGCAATTAATTAAATGCCACCTAATTAAAGTGTAAAAAAAGCAGACTGTGATTTCTGTCCTCTTGTTCATGAGCTCAAACCTGCAGATAAAAATCAGAACTAAGGGTTTATACAAAAAAACGCTTAAAAGCTGACCGACAGTCTACGATTATAGCTACGAAAAGAAAATGTCTTTTAATTTAGTTCATGAACATTTGGTTATATATTTTTAACATTTAAAAAAAAAAGTACTGAATAAAGCTAGCATCAATTGCAAATTTCTGGAAAGATTCTGAGGTAAAAAAGAATAAAAAAAATTATTTACCAAATTATATTATATTGGGCCTGAACCGAATCATATTGAATGAGCCTTGAATCAGTTCCTCCAGAATTTTATGATTTTGTGATGACAGAAATTATGGCAAATTAAGTACGCTATGAGATTTGAGAGACTATGAGATGAGAGTTTAAAACAAGAATCTTGTGTACAGAGTTTCCAAAAAAAAAAAAAAAAAGAATAGATGATAGAGTTTTTGCCCAAACATATCACAAAACAAAACCTGAAATCCTGTAGATACTACTGTAGTGAACTGAAGTGTATCTTAGTTTAACAGTATCATTTTCTTGTATTAAATTATATATTAATTATGTATTAATGTACAAATCCTATCAGATGAAAGAAAGAGTTTCAAACCCCTAGACTGAGCATCTGATCATCCTCTACTGTTAGTTTGTCTAGTCAGTTTTCAACACAAAGAGACATCATACTTCTATAATTTATATTCTTTCATCTTAGGAATAGACGAGACAAATCCAAGGGGAAGGGATCCGTCTCTCGATATTACTGCATTATCAGAAAAGAAAAGGAATAATAAAAATAGCAGTAGAAACAGATCCCTCATTAAAGACACCTCTGTGTCTGTATATGCAAGGTTTCCAGTGTTGGCTTGGCAAGAACATACTGTAGATGTATTAATAAACTGTCTGGAAGAAAGAACTTGCTGATGGCTGCCAAAGTATAAATCAACAGAGTGAGGAAAAAAGTGAAGTTTGACCAAATAACCGAGGTTTCTTTTCTGGAAAAAAAAAAAGACTTTCGATTGACTTAAGCACTATTTGGACGGGACTAGTTTGACGTGGAGTAATGCAATTTTACCTTAGGACGTCTGTATTATTAATTGGCCAATTCGCACGGGACAAGACATCTCAGTAAAACTAGCAGAAGTGGGAGGTATAACTCGCTTTACGCACCACAGTAACCTCCTTGTCGTCATGTGCGTATGACGTTGCTTCCCGTTTCAAGCGCGTCCATGCTTGCAAAACGCGCCAAAAACTACTTTTAAACAGGAAATGACGGAATTTTACCGTACATATTTACAGCGGTTCTATTCGGACGGGATTAGTATTACCTGAGGTAATTTTTCTGGACCTTTTTACAGAAGGTAAAAGTCGCCGTAATCTTTACTGACATTGTCCGTAATGATTACCAAGATGGCACATTCGGACGGGACTAAAATCACCGAGAAGCTCTGGTAATAATTACTTTACCCCCACGTCCCCACGTAAAACTAGTCGAGTCCGAATAGTGCTTAAGTCTCATTCAACTATATGTGGTACGATGACATAATTTTACTTAGTAATAATGACTTTGGTAAAACACACAGATCTGCTGCATACTGGAGCCTGTGTTATTATCATAGCTCACTAGCTAGCACGATTTTAAACATTAATTCTGAGCAGGCTGTGTTTGTAATACAGCTAATACAGATGAAAATAAGGACACAAGAAAGCTTTAGTTTCAGTAACATGAGTTCATAGGCTTGGCTATTATAGGAGAATCACGAGGGATGATATGATTTCATTTTTACTGCAGCAACACAAGCGCTTGAACGTGTTGCTAGCCGAACCTTTGAGCAGTCCGATGATGTCGTGTTTTTTTTTTTTTCAGCTCATACATTTGGTGAGAGATCGCAAGTCCTATAATTAGAATCAGTCTGTAATTACAGTCTCCGCTGTGTTAACCAGCAGCTCCATCACCTTTCATTAGCAGAGTGACACAGTGTCTCACATCAGTGACCTTCCATAAAAATCCTAGAAGAAAAATATCTAGAGACATTGCAGATATTAAGTTATATTATTAAGTCAAAAGCAGCATAGGGTGTGTCTCAATCAGCTCTTAAGCTCCATAGGTCATGAGGTAGTATATCATGTACATAAGTCGTACCACTGGTAAAAGCTCTGACTTACTACACAGTGGGACACTGATGACACAATTTCTGGTGACATTCTAATTTCCTCATCAGTCCTTATTTGTAAAAAAAAAAGTTTTATATCTCATGTAAATTTATCATAATCACACACATTTCTGTCCCAATAATGCAAGCAGGATCACAGGCTAGCTAGTGGGTTTTTCTTAAATCATGAATCATTTGAGAGCTACAACATAAGGTTAACAGGATACTTTTTTTTTTGACAAACGTTTTCCATTTTTTCTAAGATGAGAGACTTCAGAAAATATGATCATTTCTAGTAAAGAAATGTTTTTTTCATGTTTTTTTTCTCACTTCCTCCCTTTTTGGTATTTTTAGGGAGTAAACATTCCAGTGCGCTCGATAGATTTTGCTACTGAGAGAGAGAGAGAGAGAGAGAGAGAGAGAGAGAGAGAGTATAAGTGACGTGACATACGGCTAAGTACGGTGACCCATACTCAGAATTCGTTCTCTGCATTTGACCCATCCAAATTGCACACACACAGCAGTGAAGACACACACACCATGAACACACACCCGGAGCAGTGGGCAGCCATTTATGCTGCAGCGCCCGGGGAGCAGTTGGGGGGTTCGGTGCCTTGCATAAGGGCACCTCAGGCGTGGCCGGCCTGAGACTCGAACCCACAACCTCAGGATTACGATTCAGACTCTCTAACCATTGGGCCGAGAGAGAGAGAGAGAGAGAGAGAGAGAGAGAGAGAGAGAGAGAGAGAGAGCCCTTAAAACAGCCCCCTGATTAGTTCCCCTGACCACTTAACTAGGGAGCTGAATGAGACGCACACAAAAAATAAAAAGAGAACTTTTTAAGTCACTTTTTCACAGTGAGGTTCAATCCTGCTATTCGCTATTATAACTGTTTGCAGAGTGATATATTTATGATGTCTGCTTTATTAAGTGTCTTATTTAGCTTTGAAGGAGCACTGTTTTTTTTCCCTTTAATGCAATACATTTTGAACTCAATTACATTTTATTTAGACATATCCCCACTGCAGCATTATGGGATAGATTTAGCTCAGTGATGAAAAAACCAGGTGAAGACATAGAAACCTGGAGAGGAACCCAAAAGGAACTTGAAAACAAACCCATCCTTTGTTATTTAGTTCACCTTCTGGAACTATAAAGTCAAATAGTAGTAAAAAGTTTTGGGACCAACAACAACAGCAGAAAGTGAGTTCTAAAGTCTAAAAATTAGAGCACCAGTTCAACACTTGCCCTGAAAAGCAATTCAGGTCAGTTTCAAACTAGCAGATAATGCCCCACTTGCACCAACATGTTCCAACTAACCATTGACACTGGCTTGAACAAATGGCACACAAACCACAAAGATGGAGAAGACCCTGGCCTCAAGAAGGCAGCTGTGCTTTGGCTCTTCACTGTAAAATCACATTCTAAAAAAAAGTACCATTAAAAAAATGATCTTTTTATCTACAACCACAGCTCTGTTCTGTCTGCAATGATATCAATGCAATTCCTTTAATGCAAATGCAACTGAAAATCTTCAATTGACAAGTCGAAGAAACCTTGAAAGGAACCCAAAATTACTCAAAAAAAACCCAACAACTCATATTTGATTACAAATCTCAAGGAAATTTCACCTTATTGTACTTCTTAACTACCAGATCCTCGCTATCTACATGACCCTTCCATCCATCTATAGCAATCCCTTCTTATCTAGCTTGTCCCTGAAACTGAAAATAATATCCAAGACCCAGTTAGCTGGTCTTCCTTCCTGATTACTATGTAGACCAGGGGCGGTTCTAGGATTTCATCTTTAGGGGGTTTTATCCCTCAGCGAGAATTTAAAACAACAAGAGTTTTATATTATATATTATATGACTACATAGTAAGCCAAAAGTTATGGTATTATTTAAAATGGCAAAAGTGGACACCAAAATTTTATGCATGATGTAATGATGCCAGTCTTCAATCAAATCAGTTTATGTATGTGTGCATTCTCTACAGTGTATCCAATGAATGCAGTCATTAATAAAAAAAATATTCACAAGACAAAGACAAAATCAATAAATATTATTTTTATTTAGTAATAAGAATAGTGAAATTTCACTGCTTTTGGTTGCTGTCTTTGAGGTTTTCCGTCGATTAACGTTATAGATAAACGCCTCCAGCTCTGACTGTGTTTGCACACCGCGCGTGCCTGAGCTTCTCCGTTCAAATAAAGCAGACAGCTGAAGACGCACATTTGAAAGACTACAACGCACGCGGGTAAAAGCAAAGTAAAACAAATCGCTCTTGGATCAAACTAATAAATCATTTTCTTTCCCATCGACGACATGTCCTGCATTTTAACGTAATTTTTATTGTTTAATTATGAAAGTAAAAATGACACTTTTAGTTTTCGGGTGGCTGAGATCACAGACAAGGGGGCTGGAGCCACCCTAAAAAAGGTCTAGAACTGCCCCTGATGTAAACCAAGGCTAAATCATTTGAAAAGCTCTTCTCACCTTTTTGCTAATTTGAAGCAAATTAGCAACATTTTCTCATGAAGCAGCAATCGGTAATAAAACTTTGTAGACGTGCGAATAGGATACATATTCATCAGGGCCAGCTTGCTGTTATTCTGAAGCTCCTCGTAAGATTGGTGATACCAGGTTGCAAAGCTTGAATGCCAATTGCCTCCAACCTGTTAATCTTTAATTGCAAAGCAATGTGAAATGGTGTTAGTGTGCAAGTGTAATTCTTTGTGAAGAAAGAAGCGCTGAAATCACCTGCTGTAGCTGGAACTGTTTGCTTGCTGTTGTGATAGCTGGAGCAAAGGTTTATTCCAAAATGTGGATGTAAACTGCCGCACAATTCTGGATGGACGGACTTAAAATAATATCATTTCTATTAGTCCGACATACTTAGCCTTGAAAGTAGAAGGACTAACAACAGATACTAAAGAAAACAGAAAAAAAAAGATATAAAATATTGCCCGAAAGGTGTTTCTGCAAGATCCAAATGGACTGGATATAAAGTATAATAGCATTCCTCAGACAAGTGGACTAGCACACTTTGAAAGCGACATTTAATGCAGAATTCACAACACGAAAGCTCAAAGCTAATAATTCTCCACAGAGTGCATGAAGCTATTAGCCATGCCAGATGATGCCCACTCACACCATCCCTCAAATCACCCTTCCTGCATTACACATAAGAAAGTTCTGTTCTGAGCTTCAACCAGCTAGTTCCAGTTTCCATCAGGGTTGAGTGGTGATTTAACATCTCAAGGTGGTGAGTGCAATTATTAGCAAAGCAGGTTGGAGGGCAAATCTGTGCTTGACACGCAAAAAATATTTATGCTGCTCTGAATTTATGGAGAGAGAAAACAGGAGAAAAGCGAATCAAAAGTGAGGTCAGTAATTTGGAGATTTTCAGTATGATACAGTATGAGGTTATATTGAGGAGTTGAGTTAAGCATGCATGGTGAGGATTTATTACCAAAAGTTGTACCACAAGTGGGGTGGGGCTTGTTTTGATGGAAACCCAATACATATAACTACCTGGAAGGGGGAATAGTAGCTTGACGTTTTGCATGCTCGACTCACACCTCCAGGTTTGTGGGTTTGATTCCCATATTTGCCTTGTGGGAAGTAAGTCTGCATGTTCTCCATGTGCATCCGGGCTTTCCTCTGGGTACTCTGGTTTCCTCGCCAGTCCAAAGACATGCATTATTGGCTGATTGGCATCTTTAAATTTTATGAACGTAGTGTGTGAGTCTGTGTGTGGTTGTGCCTTGTGTATGGCCTGTGACCCGGTCCGGGGTTTCCCCCCACCTTGTGCCCTGAGTCCACTGGGATAAGTTCTAAGTTCCTCACTACATTGCATAGGATACAGTAAGTGGCACAGAAAACGGAACTATGGATGGACAAATGAAGCCAAAAAATCAAAGCCATTGAGATCCCTATTAAATACATAAGTATAACACTAGAAATTAATTAATGATATGACTTTTTAAAGGCATTTTTGCAATTTATTTTTTGTTTTATCACAGGCATCCATTGGTTGCTTTTGGTAGATGTGAATTTTGTTAAAACACGGCAAATATAGGCTGTTGTTGTTCTTTCAGCTTCTCCCTGTTCACGGTTCGACACAGCAAAGCATTTAGGTCAAAATATAGGCTAAATTTCCAAAAATATGCATTGGGTTTTTTACATATTAAAATAATATAACTTCAGCTGCAGTCATCTATATATGCAAACATCTATAGAGACCTCTTTTGACCACATCATTTTCAAATGAGTGCCGAGAATTCACAGGAATGTCTGATGGGGTTTTGCCAACCACAAGGTGGTTATCAAGCAAATTATCAACGTTCAAAATACATTCATTCATCCATTCATTCATTTTCTACCGCTTATCCAAACTTCTCAGGTCACGGGGAGCCTGTGCCTATCTCAGGTGTCTTTGGGCATCGAGGCAGGATACACCCTGGACGGAGTGCCAACCCATCACAGGGCACACACACTCTCATTCACACACACACTACGGACAATTTTCCAGAGATGCCAATCAACCTACCATACATGTCTTTGGACCGGGGGAGGAAACCGGAGTACCCGGAGGAAACCCCCGAGTCACGGGGAGAACATGCAAACTCCACACACACAAGGTGGAGGCGGGAATCGAACCCCCAACCCTGGAGGTGTGAGGCAAACGTGCTAACCACTAAGCCACCGTGCAAACACAGCCCCCAGAAATACACAGAAGACAAAAAGTCAAATATGGTTGAAGAGAATTCAGAAGTTCAATACACTATGATCCAGCTTAGATCCATTCGGGCAAACAACTAGCATTTTCTGGGGCTTCATTATATTTAAATCAATTGTAATGATTCACACTGAAATAAGGACAAACAGTACATGTATCCAGCATTGCCAAGCAGGTCTGCATTTCACTAATTACCTCAAGACAAAAGAGCAGACCGATGCTTATGCCAAAGTGCAAAGCCCAGCCCTTAATCGAAAGAGATCTGCTGCATGGTTCCTGCAAGAGCAGGAAAGTGCAAACTTGTCAACAGTTCTTAACGATTTTAGTAAAGCAACAGTTGTTTTTAATGAGCTACATGTGCTTGCGTGTGTCGGAAATAAAATAGGATGTTTTCAAAAATCTCTGCAAGCCTTCTGAGTTTTAATGAGGAATTTGCATTTGTTTCCAGAAAAAAAAAAGAATCAACCAGAAACATGTATCTCTATTGAGTACAATTATCTTCTACCCAGAATCCACCAGATGCATTAACATTATTCGCTCAGCTATAAGACATCTACTTTTTTTTTTTAAAACAAATCTACAACAAAGGCAGACATGCAGATCCTAAAACAAAAAATATACAGTAGCTAAAATTTAAATTGTAAGACAGCTGTTTCGTGAAAATAATGACTTATATAATAATGTATACATTATAAAGAGCAGGGCAATAAAAAGTAGTCTTACAACATGGAGTTAAATTAACAGAGATTTACATTTGATATTTATGTCACTTGCCAGTTGACATTATTCAGAGCAACTTAAATTGATCTCATTCATACAATTAAGGGTTAAGGGGCTTGCACAAGAGCCCTGCTCAAGGGCCCAGCAATGGCAGTTTGAGATATGACTTCACATCTGATCAGCAGACCAACATCGTACCTTCTGAGCTAATGGTATCATTTGCCCTTTTCCACCGAGGCTGTTTGAGTGCTGGTTTGGAGCCAGAGCCTAATTTAGAACCAGTTCTTTCTTTTTCAACAGCCAAAGCACCGGCTCTGAACCAGGAAAAGTGGTTCTTAAGTAGCACCAAAACGTTGCTGGTCTAGACTTAATAACCGCTTGTGTCAGGGGCTGTGGGCGGGGCTACTGTTAGCGCATTTGATAATGTACCTTAAGTATACTAATGTTTAATACACTTTTACTTTACCGCAATATGATACATTATCAGCACACATGATAGTAGGTAGCTACATGCTAAGGCTTTTTTTCAGTGTTAATGATAAAATAACGTTATGTACTTTATCGATTACAACCTTCATTTATAGCAATTACACGGAGCTGCACGTACACGTTTTATTCGCCGCGTTTGGATGCCAATTTATGTTCGCAAAGCCATGAGCATTAACAGTAAAGCAACATCCGCTATTGTTGATGTGTTTGTGTTTGCCGCTGCTGCGCTAACGTTGCTGGGACACGTGACACGTATACAGTGACGTCACACTCGGCGCTGTGATGGCTCTCTAGCCGGTGGAAAGGCAAACAGGTTCTTAGAAGGTTCGCCAGTGGAACCAACTTTGAACCAGCACCAGCGCTAGCTCTGAACTAGCACCCGGTTCTTTCCGGTGGAAGAGGGGCAATTAAGCCTTCTGTAAATATCAAGAAATTTTCCTGTAAGTCTTCTGGAATATATCTTTACTACTGTATGTAGGGATAATTGCTCAGTCTCTATCAAACTGGATGATAGAACATTGGTCAATAGCAAGGTCTAAATTCTTGATTCGCACAGATTCACAATCATATTAAGGTCTGGGTTTGTTAGTGTATATGAACCACTCGAATGAAGCTTTCTTTCACATCTCTTGAATACAGGAACACGTTCTTTTCAAGAATTGCCCTTGGCTATATCAATTAGGCTTTTACCTCTCAACCTTCACCAGGTTCCAAATTCCAGCTGATGAATAAAATCAATACACCTTGCTTCACTGTGGGGATGGTTTAGAGCTCATTCATTCATTCATTCATTCATTTTCTACCGCTTATCCGAACTACTCAGGTCACAGGGGAGCCTGTGCCTATCTCAGGTGTCTTTGGGCATCGAGGCAGGATACACCCTGGACGGAGTGCCAACCCATCGCAGGGCACACACACACTCTCATTCACTCACACACACACACTACGGACAATTTTCCAGAGATGCCAACACACCTACTATGCATGTCTTTGGACTGGGGGAGGAAACCGGAGTACCCGGAGGAAACCCCCGAGGCACGGGGAGAACATGCAAACTCCACACACACAAGGCGGAGGCGGGAATCGAACCCCCAACCCTGGAGGTGTGAGGCAAACATGCTAAACACTAAGCCACCGTGCCCCTTATGGTTTAGAGATGTCTTTAAAAAAAAATAGACAGAGCACTTTGTAAGACCAATGTTCAATTTGGGTCTCATCAAACCAGAAAACCTTTCTGCATGTTTATCCAGTCTCCAAATGCCTAATGGCTTTCTTCTCACCACTCTTCCATTTAGAACACTACAAAATGTGATCAAGCAGGGTGATTACTTAAGCAAGGCACTGCGGCTCGCTGTCTGAATCCGAAAGCACTGACAAAATTTGCTCTCCTAACCCTTTACTGATGCAATGCATTAACCTCGGGTTTTATAATGGATTTTCCATAAACATCCTTGCATTCACCCAACAATTTGAGAGAAAAAAAATCATGAACTGCTGTTATCCATCTTAAACCGGACAAAGAGGAAACTGTATTTTTTTCCACTACTCATTGTATAAACCAATTTACTACACACCGATTCCTACCAGACACTTCCGTTTGGATAGATGCCTGAATGTTTTGACTGAAAAAAGTCTCATGGACTTAATATTTAATCAATATTTGTGGGGAAAATGTGTCACTAATCAAAAATATTAGATTAACATGTATCCTGTATAGTTCATTTACTTCATTATACTTCATTGCTGGATAATATGGCTCTGAGAAATATGTACAGGTGAAATAGTTTTTATAATTTTTCTGTTGTTCGTTTTGTTCCTTGATTGTAGAGATATACGAGAAAAGAACTTGTAAAACACGGTGGTGAAAAAAATTGTTTTGGAAAACTGACTTCTGGTTCTGTTTGTGTTTGGATGCACCTCCTGTCAATCATTTTATAGACACCATATGGGCCAAAGATTCTGAGTTCGGTGCTTCGTGAACTTTTTGGAAAATCAGGCGATATTTTCAACCCTAAACAAACAAACAAACAAACAAACAAAGAAACAAACAAACAAATAAATAAATAATCTTATCTAATGCACCTTTATACAATATACAACAGACCTTTATACAATATACAACAGACCAATATACAACGGACCTTTATACAATATACAACGGACCTTTTTACAATATACAACGGAACAATAGAAAACTGTAACGTTATTTCCATATTCACATGATTAACATTGATTTGAACAGCATATTTTATGACTTAATGAGCTTTAAAGAGCTAATTTGATGAGCAAATCTGTATATGTACAAAGTCTTCAGACTTAGATGATAGAATGCGTATTATTATTATTACTTTTATTATTATTATTATTAATTTATTTATTTAAATTACTTTGCTGACAGTGATTTTGATTGAAGTTTTGATTGGCATCTGGTTTCTGAATCTATTTATGTCACACTACCACGCTGTGTGACCTGGATTTTATATATTATAAATATACAGTATAAGAATTGAGATGAACGGATTGTAGCTTAATATGTAAAAATAATATAAGTCACATAAGTGAAGTCAAATGTGGGTCGTGTCTATGCAGGGGGTTGTGTTTGCGTGTGTGTGAGTGTGTGAGTGTGTGCGTGTGAGTGAGTGTGTGTACCTTCATACACACAAGTGCATAATTTATTGCTGTTTGTTCAAAGAAGACAGAAATGTAGTTGCTCATTTTCACAACCCAGACAAAAAAATAAATAATTGTGCTATGATTGCACAGTTATACATCACCAAAGCTGTGCTTAATGCTACAATAAGTACACTTTTATTTCTTATCTTATTTTAAGATATATTTTGGAAAATCCTCCAGGAAAATGATCAGTTTCTTGCCCTGGGCTAAAGTCACTGTTCATGCAGACACCACGAGATGTTCTGGGCCAGGTCTGCAAGAATTAATCAGAGACTGTGAGAATATTCAACAATATCTTTCACAAACCAAACCTGAGACAGATTGCACAATATGATGCCAATTAGGTTGTGTTCAGTTTGTATGAACTGGTGCTTTTTAAGCTTTTGTTGCTTTTCTCACCACCCACCTGTGTAGCCTTGTGTCCATCTGACAGAAATAAACCATTCTAACCAAACGACAAATGACTCCTCAGTCTGCATCTGCATCGAATTAAAGCAGAATACTGAATGATCAGATGTTTTCTTCAATGCCCTTGTTAAATGTAGGCAACTGGGTGAGTAAACTGAAGCAGTGTGAGATGTTCAGACATGTCCTCAGTGTGCTCGCTTTCCTTTTAGGCCATATCTGAATCTGACACTGCTGCAGTCCCCTAAGACTCCCAAACCCAACCAAAAAACTCCCTCGAAGCACTGCTATAAAAATACCAGTGGACAACAGCGCAGGGGACACAAAAAAACGGGTCATTGAGCACACTTTAATGTGTGTGGGGACAAGGGGGAAAACTGTGCCTACTTAGCTAAATAATGGTGATGGTGTAAACAGACAAACACTTGATACACAGCCATCATCAATTCTGCATTAAGGCCTTAATCAATCTATGCTGAATAAGTAGTTTTAATATTTATCTGTTTCAGCTAAATATTATCGATTTATTTATTTATTGCAGCTAAATTTTATTTATTTATTTATTTATTTATTTATTTATTTATTTATTTATTTATTCATAAATCCGTGAATTTAAATGTTCACGGATTTGAAACCACGCTCTCCGCTTCATTTTTTTTTTGATAACTGCACACTTGTTGCACCTGTTGCTTCACCTGTTGCACCTGTTGCTTCACCTGTTGCACCTGTTGCTTCACCTGTTGCACCTACAGTGTTATACAACAGTCAGTATAACCACACTGTCACATAGTCTATCACTCCAGTCAGTGAAAAATTCCACTTCCTATTTCAAACTTATTGTTATAGGAGAGATAATGTCATCATCAGCCAGCACAGGAAACAATACGGTCATAGTGTTTCTGGAGGTCTTGGAAAAACGGCCTTTTTCAAAAAAAAAAAAAAAAGCATTATTATCTTATTATTATGCTTTATTATCTTACAGTTAAGCTATTTTTGAAAACAAATAAACAACCAAAAACTACGGTTAGGGTTAGGGTTCGATTATCAAATAGGCCACGCCTACCCGATGACGCAATATCTCTTGCGCTGTTCTGAAATCCCTGGAAATAAGTGCATCCCATATCATGACTGACCCTGAGCTCTGACTCCAATCTGGGATATGCATATAAAACAAAACAAAAAAAAGAAATTAAAATAAAGGCTTCGTCTTTTACTCCACTCTATAAAATAGATTTTTTTTTAAAAAAAACAACAATATATTACTTTATTTTACTTACTTTCACTGCTACAGGCTTCTAAATTTCAGTGTATTTATACTGAGCTCTGAAATTTTAAAGGCATAATTTAAGGTCCTTATCATCTCTATTCCATCAGAGCAGCCGTGCGTACATTCGATTTTCCACCTGAAATTAGGAGCTCAGTTATGTGTCCTTCTTACTGCACTGATTCACTGAAAGGTTGTTGTTGTTGTTTTTTTGTGCTGCTGGCTATTCAGAATTATTTTGTAAGCTCATGTGTTGATTCGATTGTATTTGTAGTAATAATGTATTATTATATTAACATTAGCAATAAATGATGTTTACAGAGCAGTTGCAGGTTTGTTCTAGGGTCCGGTCGTCCCAGTCGGTGATTCTGGGATTTGAACTCACATCTTTCCAATCAGAAATCTAGTGTCTTAAACACTGAAGTATCACCACCTATAAGATCTTTTACTCCATACAGTGTTTGTTTCATTCGTCATCAGTAACTGTTTATCCATTGTGTCCAGCAACATATCACACCCTCTGTGTCTCATTCTACAGTATGTTCTTATATACTGTATTTGCCTCATGTTTGTTCCCATTTGCCAGTTCACTCCTGCCTATCATGTGTAAATGTACTATTGTTCATGACAAAGGTTCTTGGTTTTGCCTAATAATCATCATTCTAAGGAAGTTTTCACTTTCACACAGCTTTATCTTCGGCTATGTGGCTGAAAAATGCTGAGCCCATAGGAGGCAATTTACAGCAGACAGTGCACCGTCTGGCATGTTTTTTGGGAGCCTGGAGGAAACCAGGGAACCCAGAGGAAACCCACCTGGGTGAAGCATGAGAAACTACACTGATAGATTAACCCAGAGATACCGCAACAGTGCTGTGCCGATCCTAACGATCGTCACAATCTAGGGCGATTTTCTCAACGACATGCAGATAAAGAATTTTTAAAAAATCATAATGAATAAAATCCGGACGTGTTTGTAAATATTCTTGGCTTATAACTCAGCCCGGATAAAAGCAATGCCTTTCCCTTTTTTATTTTTTCGATTCATTCCTTGAGCATCAAAACATACAGAAGAGTAAAATCAAGGACAAAATCACTCTAAATGATGACGTTCCAGCTTGTTCATCACAGCACTCTGAAGTTATTTTGAATAAACAACAGATTATGTGACGAGCCAAAATCCTCCTTCTGCTCAGAAGTGATTGAATTGTCCTCCTTTTTTTTGTCGGAAATTCGTATTTGTTTCTTAACTGTTCTTACATTCGCATGTTAAAACTCTCATTTTATATTATTGCTTATTATAAACTGTGTGGTTTTGTACTACAATGTCAGACTTTATTTGTTTGTTTGTTTGTTTGTTTGTTTGTTTGTTTGTTTGTTTGTTTTTATCCCTATTAGGTTAAAAGTCAGTATGTTATATTACACAAAAACACAACTTTATGTCTGACTCCTTTCCAAACCTTGTAATAGATAGATAGATAGATAGATAGATAGATAGATAGATAGATAGATAGATAGATAGATAGATAGATAGATAGATAGATAGATAGATAGATAGATAGATAGATAGATAGATTTAACAAATTACCAAATTACAGAGCACAATTACAGAGCCAATGAAATGCAGTTAGTATCTATTATTAGTATTTATATAAATAAATATAAGTAATATGTATATAATATATATGTAAATATACATTATTGTACTTAGTGTATGTAGTGAGCTGAAGAAGCAGAGCAGCTCAATGCATATAATCGTAAATATTACATAGGATGCAAATGAACCAGTGTAAGACGGATGGTACATTATCAGAGCGAGGTACGTCGATAGCGTATATATATACATATTCCAAGGATAATAATACATCTTAAATCTATACATCTAAAATCTGTAAAATCTATTAATCTTGAAATCTATAAATCTATACTGTATATAATTGGTTCATTTGGGAAAGTTTTGTAAGAAAAAGTTTATTTAACATGTTTGGAAGGTGTCAGTGCTTCACAATGAAATATCTTCAGTTTTCCATTTCCTGGCTAATGGTCACATAAATGTTTATAGCTGCTGTAAAATAAGCAGTAACAGGAACTAACATGTCTCATGGCTGTTCTAAATCATTACATGTAGCTATAAGCGGATAAAAAGTGTGTTCTTTGAAAGTGTGTTAATTTGAAAATGAAATGAAAAATGTTTGTACTATTAAAGGGAAATAACAGTCATTTTCCTTCACCAGCACAGTTGTTGATTATTTTTCTGTTACAGCATGCTGTGTCCTCTTTCATCCCTTCCAAGTGGCTTGTCTATCTCATGAAAATGCAGTGTAACCGCTTTCATGTGCCTAGTCTGGTGTGAGGTGTGTATTGTGTGGTGTGTATTGTGTGGTGTGTATTGTGTAGTGTGTGGTGTGTAGTGTTTGGTGTGTAGTGTGTGCTGTGTATTGTGTGGTGTGTTGTGTGTGGTGTGAGGTGTGTAGTGTGTGGTGTGTAGTGTGTGGTGTGTTGTGTGTGGTGTGAGGTGTGTAGTGTGTGGTGTGAGGTGTGTAGTGTGTGGTGTGAGGTGTGTAGTGTGTGGTGTGAGGTGTGTAGTGTGTGGTGTGAGGTGTGTAGTGTGTGGTGTGTAGTGTGTGTTGTGTAGTGTGTGGTGTGTTGTGTGTGGTGTGAGGTGTGTAGTGTGTGGTGTGTAGTGTGTGTTGTGTAGTGTGTGGTGTGAGGTGTGTAGTGTGTGGTGTGTTGTGTGTGGTGTGAGGTGTGTGGTGTGTTGTGTGAGGTGTGTAGTGTGTGGTGTGTTGTGTGTGGTGTGTTGTGTGTGGTATGAGGTGTGTAGTGTGTGGTGTGAGGTGTGTAGTGTGTTGTGTGTGGTGTGAGATGTGTAGTGTGAGGTGTGTGGTGTGAGGTGTGTAGTGTGTGGTGTGTTGTGTGTGGTATGAGAGGTGTAGTGTGTGGTGTGTTGTGTGTGGTTTGAGGTGTGTAGTGTGTGGTGTGTAGTGTGTGGTGTGAGGTGTGAGGTGTGTGGTGTGAGGTGTGTGGTGTGAGGTGTGTAGTGTGTGGTGTGTTGTGTGTGGTATGAGGTGTGTAGTGTGTGGTGTGTTGTGTGTGGTTTGAGGTGTGTAGTGTGTGGTGTGTAGTGTGTGGTGTGGTGTGTGTGGTATGAGATGTGTAGTGTGCGGTGTGTGGTGTGAGGTGTGTGCCCGAACTAAGACTAATGGTGTGATTACACTCTGTCTGTGTGAGAGATTAGTTTTGATAAGATGAGCGACTACCCAATTTACTCCCCATAAGTAAATGACTTCATCTGATTGTTTCAGAAAGAGGACTTCTTGTGGAAGAAAAACACCCGACTGACAGAGAGCTTTCCACTCGTACGCTTTACTGAACTGTGCTCAAATCAGACTAGGAATAAGTAAGTACATGTGCACAGATGTTGATGTTCTTGCTGCCTACTGCTGACGACAAGACAAGAAATTCCTCTCATCTGATAAAAGAGATTTTCAACAAAATGAACAAAGCAACAAAATGGTCATAGCAGAATAATCAGGATGAATTACTCAACCTTCATTTTTAGTGAATTAGACATATGAGTTTTGCACGAGTCAGCATCGCACTACTGCACTACTGTTTAACACCAGGGGCTCCTTCTGTGTCCTCTATTGCAAAACCATCACTTAGAAAATGTGCATATCACGAAGGAGCTAAACACTGGTTGTTTAAACACCTGATTTTCCACCATTGTACTCTAAAACCACCCAAAGCAATAAGTGTTTCTGAACGGTCCAGTTTGTAAATGTGGGTTCAATGATGTGTGTTGATACACGATACAATGAGCCGAGCTGAGATTCAAACTGAACTGTTTAAGCAAAACAAAGGCAGAATATAAGACAAGCTTTAAAAAAAAAAAGTATGCAGTACGTCCCAGGATTTCATGAACTGGCACTTTGGGTCCGTCCCAAAAAGCACACACACACACACACACACACACACACACACACACACACACACACACACACACACACAGGACATGCAGCCTCAGTGGCACTTACGGGTGGATGGAGCAGCAGCGTGAGCACTGATGCTGATGCTGAAGATCCAGAGAAGCCGGATGCACCCCGAGCGCATCATCCCGTTCCTCCTCTCCATCATCCCGTTCCTCCTCTCCATCATCCAACACACTCCAACAGTCCTGCGTGTGCGAGTGAGCGCGCTCTCTCTTTCACTCTATACCTCTTTCTCACACACACACGCGCGCACACACACATACACACACACACACACACACACATACACACACACACGCACACACACACACGCACACACACACACACACACACACTGACTAGCGAAGTGCTGGTGCTGATGTTGCTCCCTGTATCACAGCGCAGCCTCCAATCGGAAATGATGCGCCACGTAAAACAAAATTAAAAAAAAGCAGCAAATCTCGCGCTTCTTCTCGCCGCCTTATTGTTTAACGTGAGAACTTAACGGGAAAGTTTAACGCGAGAACTCAAGCCATAACCGTATGTACAGTAAGCTTTCTGTCCGGCTCTGAAACTTCCACCGACTCCCCTATGGTCGCAGCTGCAGCCTTATAAGAACAGCTTCCCCCCTTTTTTCTACTCCGGTTAGTACAGTCCGCCACTCAGTTAAAGGACTAATAGAGGGGGGACTCAGAGGTGGTACAGTCCAAGGAACGCCGCTTCACTTGTCTCATTGATTTGATGCAAACAGGACCGACTTGTTGTTAGTGACGTTTTTCGTCATGTAAAAAAAATAGAAATTCATTCAGGACTGAGAAATTCCAACGTTTTATAACAAGCTTGTTACTATAAAAAAGTTTTTTTGTGAATAACATACTGTATAAACAGTCCAGACTGAAACTAGTTCAGGATCTCCATATTGCAATATGCTTCTAATCCTGTTGTTATTCTGTCAACAAATGCAACTAAAGTGCCCATAAATGCTAAGTACATAAAGGTTACTAACACTACAAGTGTTAACCTACACTACTTGTCCACTCAGTAACCTACTTGTCCACCTTCAGCCCCTAAATTCTCATAGAAATAATGATAAATTAGGGAAGAATTAAACAAATAATTTATTCTATCTAAGTGATCATTGGTGTTATGCCACACGGCAAATATCTGGAGATTAATATTCTGGAGTTAGACATAAACTTTAGTAAGTCTTTTCTAACTTAGACTACAGCTGGTGTTTAAGGAGTGTAAATCGGGGTCTAAAGCGGTGTAATATGTTGGTGTTCCAGAACTGGAAGCCTGATTCATCTCCCACTGGTGTTGTTTGGTCTACATCTTCCCTGTGCCCAGTTGCATTACCCTGGACTTCACAGTGAGGATGGTAAACGTGCCTTTATTATTTTATTAAACAATTGTTTATGCTGTGAGGGATTTTCAGAAAATACTGAACTTTTTGGAAGTCGTAGCTCAGTGGATAAGTTGTTGGACTACTAATCAGAAGGCTGTGAGTTCGAAACACAGGTCCAACAAACTCAGTCTCCTGGGCCCCTGGGCAAGGCCCTTAATCCTCAATTGGTCCGTTGTATAATTAAAGTCATAATATAATAAAGTAAAATAAAATAAAAATTTAAAGTCACTCAGTATGACAGTAAAACATCCTGAGCTGTCTCCTAGGCTGCACGGCCTATTGTGTGTTCTTATTCTGCTGACACAAAGTTGCTGACACAAAGCCTTGTGATTTCCTTTTTAAGCTTTCACTGTTACTCTTTGTCTTAATATCTAAAACATACCAATGAAAATTATATAATTTCTTAATCACATAATGGTTACATACACTCATATAAAGGTAAATGAAACTTGTCATTATAAAAATGAAAAAGAAAATTCATATAAATGCTAAAGGAAAGTTATCATTATAAAAAAAAATGGAAAAGACAACTTATAACAATTCTATAATCTTCTTTCAGCAAGATGATGGGTCTTGATCCAACTGTCTAGGTACAGTGTCTGTTCCTCTGTGTGTTGAATCAGGTTCCTCCTTCGTCTTTTCTTTACAGTTTTTTAATCAGATATATTCAATTTCTTTATGTCAAATAACATTTCCCCATTTCTTTTAGTTTATTTTCCACAGCTTCCTTTTTCCTCGCTCTTTGTCTTTGTTGTCTTTTATTTCTTTTCTCTCTTTTTGCTGCATTAATTTCACTTTGTTTCTTTATAGTATTGGATGAGATTGTTAGATAAGGATAACCGTGTGTACGTTGTATGGCAGTTACATGTGATATGGCAGTTACTCCACTCCTAACATTTCTGTTCACATTTTATATATAAAATTATTTTCACCTGAAACCATTTTAGTGTTTTAGATATTTTAAGACTACGAAGTGGTTATTTTTCAAATAAACTCTAGCAGCGGTGCCATTGAGGGGATGGGGGGTGGGGGAGTTAGGACGATGCTAAGGGCCCACGCACTTTTGGGGCACCCAGAGACTTGTATGTTTGAGGCGAAAAGGGTGTGGTAGGGGGCCCAGTCTTATTTTATTTCATAGGGCCCAAAATTACTAGTGGAACCCCTGAACTTTAGTCAGGAGTTCAATGTTCTCTATATTTTAGTCAAATATTAACTCTGTAGGAGGTTAGTTTTAACTCCTGAAAAGACCTGCAAAATCAACTCCCAGATAAGAGTTCGGTTAACTTTGTGCTAGAGTATATTCTATGGTCATGCAAAAGCATTTATACTCGCTCACAGAATTGATTACAAAGGGCAGAATTTGCTGTGCATACACAGTTGTGTATATGTATTTATTCCTCACTTGTCAATAAAATAGCAGATAATAAAACTGTTAAAACATGATTTAGTATAGTACAGATATCAGAAATCAACAAATGTTCTTGAGCTGTACTCTTGGAGTCTGAATCTGTCTGTTTTCATGGCTCACTTATGTGTCTTGTTTGAATTGTTACCTTTTTTTTTCTTATGATAGTTTAATGATGCCCTGGAATCCAAACAAATAATTATATTTAGAAATGCATTCGTATTTCTATCCATCAGTCATCAGTTTCATCATTCATCAGTTTTTCTATTGAAATGAGTCATTTGTATTGTAAAAAATGACAATTTGTTGTGTGGATCCACAAACACATTTCCACATACAAAGCACAAGTACAAACAGGCCCTCCAGGGTAATTTCACATGTGCATCACACTCTCACATAAATAAATAAACTGTTAGTTTCTTCATTCTTACAATGTTCAAGTTTGCCCTCTAGGTTCCCTAGTTTCCTCCACCATCTGAAAACACATCATTACTTTGCTTAGCTACTTTAAATGAATGCGAAAGATGAAAGTCTTGTGAACGCATAAATGCATGTGTACATAACTCCCTTTAATGGACTGGTGGGATCCATGGTATATTTTTGCCTTGTGTCCACTGTTTTCATGCCTTTTGAATGGATGGAGGAATTAATTTGTTAGATGATTTACCGTTGGATGAACTGGAGGATGGTTGGATGTGCAGATAGATGGATGGGTTGATGGATGGCTGGCTTGGTTTGTGAATGGGTGGACGGTTGGATAAATGGATGGATTGCTTTGTAGATGGATGGATGGATGGATGGATGGATGGATGGATGGATGGATGGATGGATGGATGGATGGATGCATGGATGGATTTGTTTGTGGATGTATGTATGGATGGGTGGATGGATGGATGGATGGATGGATGGATGGATGGATGGATGGATGGATGGATGGATAGATGGATGGATAGATGGATGGATAGATGGATGGATAGATGGATGGATTGGTTTGTAGATGGATGGATAAATGGATGGTTGGCTTGGTTTGTGAATGGGTGGATGGTTGGATAAATGGATGGATTGGTTTGTAAATGAATGGATGGATGGATGGATGGATGGATGGATGGATGGATGGATGGATGGATGGATTTGTTTGTGTATGTATATATGTATGTATGTATGTATGGATGGATGGATGGATGGATGGATGGATGGATGGATGGATAGATAGATAGATGGATAGATAGATGGATAGATAGATGGATTCGTTTGTAGATGTATGGATAAATGAATGGTTGGCTTGGTTTGTGAATGGATGGATGGTTGGATAAATGGATGGATTGGTTTGTAGATGGATGGATGGATGGATGGATGGATGGATAGATTTGTTTGTGTATGTATGTATGTATGTAAGTATGTATGTATGGATGGATAGATGGATGGATTGGTTTGTAGATGGATGGATAAATGGATGGTTGGCTTGGTTTGTGAATGGGTGGATGGTTGCATAAATGGATTAATTGGTTTGTAGATGGATGGATGGATGGATTTGTTTGTGGATGGATGGATGGATAGATGGATGGATTGGTTTGTAGATGGATGGATAAATGGATTAGTGGATTGATCAACTGGCAGATAGATTTATCAAGATATGCAACACTGCTAACATTAAACTCTCAGCGAGCAGAGAGAACACTGCTGAATAATACAGTACAAACAGCAAATCTCCCAACAGAATGTTTAATTTCAAAATGAGACTTTGTTATTTAATTGATTTTATAAAAGATAAATCCACATTTCTCTGTGTGTGTGTGTGTGTGTGTGTGTGTGTGTGTGTGTGTGTGTGTGTGTGTGTGTGTGTGTGTGTGTGTGTGTGGGGGGGGTTAAATACATAGAATTACTTCAAGGACACAGTCAGTCATTGTAAATGAACTGCTTGGATCAAATCGTGCTTTTTGCCTAGTTGACAGCAATACTGAATAGTGTAATGAAATGAAAGCGGCAGGACATAATAAACTAATAACACATTACCAAAAAAAACAAAAAACTGAGGTGATTTTTTTCTCCTGAGGGCCATTTTGTCAAATAGCACTATTTCTCTCAATTGGCTGAGAACAAGGTCGAGGAAAAGTTAAGAGCTGAGTTTCTGAGCCTAAGGACTATCTTTCCTTCTAAGACCATCTCAGGTTGATGTAAGAGTTAGTGACATACCATTAGAAATGAAAACCCAGGCAACGTTATGAGAATCGCATGCTGAAAAAAAACGCTGAAATGTACGAGCGGAGTAACAGGAAAGCCATTAGTCTGGAACAGCTGCTGGTTTTAAGATTTATATTTATGCTGCCCATTTTATTTCTAACCACACAGAGAGAGGAATGTAGTTTGGCCTGGAGGAAAATATACATATGTCTAGCTTGGAATAGAGATAGAAATGATGGTTGTGTTCAACACACATTTGTAAGATATTCACTTTTAATACATCATCACTACTATAAGGAGATGTGCACACAGGAAGCACCGCAAATGGAGAGGAAACGTTGATTTATGCAGGAAGCACTAGAAAAGGAAGGGAAGCATGCTGATTTATACACAAAGAACCAACATTATACAGGAAGTACAACGCAAGAAGGAAAACACACTGGCTTATACATAATGAACCAACACTCTAGAAGAAATGTATCAGAAATATAGCAGAAATATAGGGGAAACGTATCAATATAAACAAAAAAAAAGAACCAGAAATTTGGTGAAAATATTACACTTTAAACAGGAAGCAACAGAAATATATAGGGAAAAGTTAATGAATAGAGGGGGGGAAATGTTTAAGTGGAAATATATGTTGATTTGATATAGGAAGTAATAGAAAGTGTGTTGATTTATACAGGAGGTATTAGAAATGGAAGGGAAGTGTGTTGATTTATACAGGAAGTATTAGACATGGAAGGGAAGTGTGTCGATTTATACAGGAAGTATTAGAAATGTAAGGGAAGTGTTGATTTATACAGGAAGTATTAGAAATGTAAGGGAAGTGTTGATTTATACAGGAAGTATTAGAAATGTAAGGGAAGTGTGTCGATTTATACAGGAAGTATTAGAAATGGAAGGGAAATATGTCACGTATATAGGAAGCACCAAAAAGTACAGTACAGTACAGTACAGTATTTAAAGGGCTTACATGCTTACATACTTGCAAATCAACTCATTGGCATTTAACAAATACTTAATAATTTAAAACTCAATTTCTTGCATCATTGTTTAAGTTGAATATCTGTGCATGTACATTCTTACAAACTTTTGCATACTACTTGCAGTTGATCGCTGACATGCTTACATGGTGTACCGAGAACACACATACTGGTGCATGGTGTATATCTGAGAACACACATACTGGTGCATGGTGTATATCTGAGAACACACATACTGGAATACTTGTACACTTGCATCATTGCACACTGCACACATGCATGAGGGATTGATTGATTACTTGTGCACTTGAACACTGCTACACTTACATAATTTTCTACTCGCATAGTTGTATATCTTGGGCCTCACAATATTTACATATTTGCTTGTGCAAATCCTTGCACATACTGTATACAAGCATACACATTTCCTAGTATGCAAGTACTCAAGTGCACAACTAAGGACAGATGCAGTCCACTGAAATCTCCAGTGTGTTGCTGTAGTGATGCTACCTGGGTTGTCCAGTACACACTATTTTTAACTGGAACATCATAAAAAAAAAAAACAACTTCAGTACTCTGAATCTGCCCCAGTGTGTAAGGTCTGTGTGATGCAGTGCATTTTAAAGTTCAATCCTGTATGTGAGATTGCTCGGTTATAGTTGAAGTAGAGGAGAGAAGTTCAGCAGTGCAGAAACTCTGACAGTGAGAGATTGCAGTCGGATGAACAGCTGCTGTGGAGGACAAGAGACCACTGGCACCATTCTGATAACAGCACCCATAAGGGAGGATCTTTGCACAGAGTTAGTAGCTGAAACATGACTCTGAAAGGCTTCTTTAATTTTCTGATCCCTTCCGGTTCAAAAGTTCAATGTCTTATAGAGCAGAAGATGCTTAGATGTATAGAATAACTGGTACTGTATGTAAAGTGCAGTGGAGATGGAGGAGCTTGTTTCGCTGCAATAAATAATACAGTTTTTTTGGATTGCATACACACTAAAATTAAAAGTAGTACACTATTAGCAAAACCTTACACTCAAGAGGCAAAACATCAGCCCATATTTGCACAACTATAAGCACATTGTCAACCTCACACTTGTTGCCAAACTCTACACACAGTGATTTGCAAAACACTAAACACACTTAACATACATTACACACAAAAATCTATCATGAAGTCACTTCCATGCAATACCAATGCACTGACTGTCAAATTACTGCACCGTCCAACCAGTCGGTTCAACACAGTCATCAGGTGTGCAAACACTTGTTTGCTTAATTGTAGACACACCAATCAGGTGTATAATCACTATATGTTTTACTTCTGTTCTATGTTTATGTTCTGTAAAGCTGCTTTGAGACAATTTCTATTGTAAAAAGGGCTATACAATTAAACTTGAATTGAATTGAACTTGAATTGAAATAAAAAGCAGCAGGTGAGTTCATAGGTCTTCAAGCACAATGTAAAGAGTCAGAGAAAGAGTAATACGAGGAGGAGAACGAGCAGAACGAGAAGGAGGAGGAGGAAGGCGAGGAAGAGGAATCAACAGAGGAGGAATCAACAGAGGAAGAGGAAGAGATGGAGGCCATGCTGGAGGTAGAGGTAGAGGTAGAGCAAGAGGAAGACAAGAAGGTGCTCAAAGAGGACCGAATCTGACAAATGAGATCCGCGCAACACTTGTTGACCACGTTGTCAACCACGGCCTGACGCTGAAGGAGGCTGGACTGCGAGTACAGCCAAATCTAAGCCACACAGTGGCAAGTGTGATAACATTTCGACTGGAAAATAGGTACAGTGCATTGTAAAAATATCATCATATCAACATCATATCTACACTGAACTACACAATTTTGCATGACATTGTTCCTCAGAGAGTTTTACGAATGGATGAAGAGGAGATCCAGCATGAGTTCATATACGTAGATGAGGCTGGGTTCAACCTGATGAGAACACGAAGGAGGAGAAGAAACATCATTGGCCTCAGGGCTATAGTCAATGTCCCAGGGCAACGTGGGGGTAATATACTATAACACTATGTGCAGCCATTACACAGAATGGAGTCGGTGGAAGGTATATGATCTCCGTCTCCAGGCTGAGGTACCCCTCATCCAAGTCATGAAGGAGGCCTGTGACCAGATGGAGGTAGCAGCAATGCAAGGATGGATTCGTCATTCCCAACGTTTCTTTCCAAGGTGTCTTGCTAATGAAAACATTGCCTGCGATGTTGATGAAATTCTCTGGCCAGATCCAGCTAGGCGAAGAGACAATGTCTAGGTTTTTTTTGTATTTTTTACAGTAAACTTACAGTACATGTGAACATTTTGGGCGTGTTGACAAATAAATGAGTTTCTTCGGTCTGCAACATTGGTCTTGTGTAGTGTTTGGTGAATTTACATTATATTTGTACTTTATTGATGGTAGCCTACTCTAATCATAGGGAAGTAGAAGTGCTAAAAGTGTTTTAGGTTTATCACAGCAGAGTGTAACTCGTGCAAACAGAGTATAGTAATGTGAAACGTGTGTTTCATATGGTAACAAAGTGTGGTTTTTAAACAGAAGTGTATAGTTTTTACTAGAGTGTTTAATTATGCAAGGGATCTGTAGTGTTTTGCTAATTGTGTGTGTGGTTGTGCTAATTGTGTGTAGTGTTTTGAAAACACGGGCCCTGTTTTGAAAATCGTGCTTAAGCAATCCAAAAAAACTGTAATATAAAATATGAAATTGAAGGGAAAAAAAAATCAAAATCTAAGTGAAGGTTTTAATCCACCTCAATTTTTTCCCCATTGATTTTTCCATTTTTTCCAAATTACGTGACACAATGTCACTAGCTTTAAGCACAATTTTTTTAAATGTTGAAAAATACTCTTCTTCTTATAGGAATTTTTAGCTCACATGTAGAATAGTGAGTGGTCGATCTATCTCCAGAGGTCTTGAGAACGATCTCCACAGTATTAGGAAGGTGACCTGAATACATAGAATCAACAGGAATACAGCTTAACATCTTAGAAGCAAGACTTACACAGACACTCAATTTCCTTCAAAACCTTGCAGGTACGCTGTTGTGCAGTTTGTGTTATGTAACTATGTTAAGTAAGAACACATTTTAGAATGAGTTTTCTGAGCCTGGAGCTAAAAGCTATTTCCTGGTGTATTACTTTAACTTCCTTTGATTTGGAACCAGTTTGATCCTCCAAGTACAATAGTGAAACATTTCAGAAACTTGATATAGAGGACGTTTCTAAATCTTACAGCAATACCAGGAGTGTCAACAGTAATAAAGAATATTATCTAGGATCTTTTATTTCATAATGATATATCAAGTTGATTACAAATAGAATTTTAAACAAGACAAACCACCATAACTATTACATTAGAGCAAGAACGATAAATATATAAACATATAAATAGATCGTTAAGAGAACCAAAATATGTTGCTGGTAATGAAGAAGATCTCAATTGTTTTCCTCTCCATCTTCTCCTGGATTGATTGCAGCTTACCATCTTCACCTTTTTGAGAAATTTCACAGCCTTGATTTAGCTTGATGTCGATACCTGTTCAGACAAAAAACTAATATACTGTATGATGCAATGCAGAATGAAAGACATCATGTAGAGTTCTCCAGTCCCAGTTCTCCAAGACATCACCTCCAGATTTCAGGGCTCCACATTAAAAAGGTTTGATGGGGCATGAGGGCAGTGAAGTCAGGTTCCCCAGGGTTTTCTGGTTCACCCAGAACTGAGGCTCCCAATTGTAGCAGACAATGTTTAAACGCAATGTACAATTATACATAGCCAGTAAATTTCCATTATAGCCACACAATATTTAGTGCTCAAGCCTCTTGGTTGAACAAAGTTCCATGAGTTAAATTCTAGTTTGCTCCCATCAGACCACTCACTATACTGTAGATAGTCTTCTCTGGGTTCTTTCTCAGGCCAATCCAGCATTGTTGTTTCACAGGATGTAAACTGAATTATTCTGGGAATGGTCGCCAGGTCTGCAAAATTGTTTCTGCATCAATCCAAGTCATAAATTTGTCCACAAAAAAAAATACGATCTAAGAAACAAGCAAAAAAAAAAAGAGATAAAATTGTGAAATGCCTTCATATTTCTGTGTGATGCATTTGTGCTCTATTCTGACCAAACCTCTGGCATCACTTAATATAAGTTATATAGACATAAATGCAAAAGCGCAATGCAAACACTATGCAAACATAACATTTGCTTTTTTTTTTTTTACCGCCAAGCTTCCACACATTTTTCCACTCTTTGATCTTTACCACTGTACCATGAATGAAAATAAGAGGAAAAAGAGAACAAGAAGAACTTTATTTGCTTAAAGGTTCCTGTAAATTAAACTCTCTTGTTTTTCAGCAATATGACCATATGACGTTTCTCCAGAAAATCCTTCGAAATTATCACACGTCACAGAAATATACCTGAACATACATTTGTGTGTTTGTAAACTTGCTAGAACTGAATCAGCTATAGCATTAAAACCAGCTCCCTAACTGTGTAGGTCCGCCTTATACCACAAATTCAGACCTGATTCATCAATGCATGGACTTCACAAGTGTCTTTGTGTCCATGTGGAAGGTTATTCATATGTTCACCACTCAGAGGGTTCAATGATATGACTGATTACGGTATTAAAAACTGCTATTGTGATGTGATCATCAGGTATGATGATTTCTTTTTTTTTTTTTGTATTTTTTTTTTTCACATATAGTATGCATGAAATTAGATCTTTTTTTTTTAGGGAAAAAATCAGTCTGGTGTAGGTAGAATTTTAGAACTAATGCTGTAGAACTAAGCTTCTCAATTAACATCACACAGAGGTCATGCATATACACAATAACATCAGAAAAAACATATTGACATTATTAGCTGTTTGTACTGACACACATTATTTCTCAAACACACACACACACACACACACACACACACACACACACACACACACACACACACACTTGTGTTAAACTTTTCTTTACTTGTGCATACAGCATTTAAACATATTCAGTGAGGCGAGGCATGGCCTGTTTGCCTTTAAGCAAATGTACTTTTTTAAATCATTTTCCTTTCAGTCTAGTATTTGTTTCTTATTTTCCAGCACCTGCACTTTTTTGGCTACACTTTTAAAAGTCATGCTTTTAGCTTATAAATGAGAAGTAAGTCAAATAACATTACGTCGCTGACACGGTGCACTCTTAAAAAAGAGATTAAGGAAATCTGCCAAATGCCATAAATGTAATAAATGAATAAATGAATAAATGAATAAATAAATAAATAAATAAATAAATAAATAAATACAAACAAATAATAAATAAATAAATAAACAGATAAATGAATGAATGAATGAATGAACAAATAAACAAACAAACAAACAAATAGATAGATAAAAGTTATAAAGTATAAAATTTATCACAGACTATGAAGTTTCGTTGAATGTAGAGATCTGGATTGTTCTTAGCTGAACTGTGACACACTGTGACACAAACTGTCTATACTTCAGCTTATTACATTCAGGGGAGAATAAAAAATAAAAAGATTATTTCTTAACCGTCCAGGTTTTTTTTTTTTTTTTTTTTTTTTTTTCAAGGGTCACTAGAGATTTATTTCTTATAACCCTACTAGGGCTGATAAATGTATGGTGATTCACATTTTTTAGAGGAAATAATGGTCCTATATAAATGGAATGACAATCGGAGAGTAATGAGTTATTTTCTTATTATATATCTTATATATTATTTATATATAATGTATATGAATTTGCTGTAATTCTTGTCTAACTTTGTATATAATAATAATAATAATAATAATAATAATAATAATAATAATAATAATAATAATAATAATCCAATACTAAATTATTCCATAAAAGAAACATCTAGGAATTGGGTTCTTTTTTTTTTTCAATTAAATTTTATGTGTAAATCGAAAGAAAAAGAAACATTTTAGGATCTCTATAGAACCATGTTATATGGGTGTATAGGCTGCTGACTGAACAACTCACTAACTACAGGATTAAAGACATTACTAAGAACAGGATGTGTTTTATGAGTATAGATTTTTTTATTTGTTATCTCAGACCTGAAGTGATAAAATAACAGCTTTTCTTTATTTTGGATGATTGATGATGAAAATATGCTGATCATCAGTTTTCGAACAAAAATGTACATGCTTATTTTTCCTGTTTTAAATTTAACTATTCATCAGTTCAAATCCAGTGCCTTTAGTCAGAAACATGAAGCTTTGCTACAAAAAAAGAAATACATACAAAAACAATATGTGCATTCAGTGCTGTTTAATTTGAGTTACATTTATGAGGTTGCCAGATTGAAAGAAAGGAAGGAAGAAAGAAAGAAAAGAAAGAAAGAAAGAAAGAAAGAAAGAAAGAAAGAAAGAATCTGTGAATAACAAGATGATAAAGAGCTGAGATCAATTCAATTATATACATTTTTAAATTCATTTTTATTTACAATTGACGTCTCAAAGCAGCTTTACAAAGGTGTAGAAACAAGATAAAAAATTGAGTTTAAAATTAAGGTACTATTTATCTCTAACATACAATATTTACCTCTACTCATTTGGCTTCATTTAACAGCTTGACCTCAAATATGGTTTCTTTTATCAATAACACAATAGAATAAACCCTTCTGTTAGCCCTTTATACTAAAACTTTGTACTACTTACTAATATTCATACAATAATAAAATAAGGTGACAAAGAATTTGACTCATGCTAATTTCAGTAATGTAAAGTAATGTAATGAAGAATAATATTCAGAATCTTTATTACAGAACTACACACTTATATGTATTATATTTCCTGTTGATTACAAAGTCTATTTTTTAACAAGACTAATCACAAATCTATAATGATTTGATAATAAATGCATTTTGGATTCATTAAAGATGTAAATATATGTGAAAATTCCATTTTTTTTACTACACATTATATTATTGACAACAACTTCAGTGAAATATAGAATCCTTATAATATGTACATGAATTTCAGAGATTTTTTAGTATTTCGTGGTTCGTCCCCTTTCAGTTTTGTTGACAGTGTTTCAGGGATAAAACGTTGATGAAATACAGTACAAAACATTGAGTGACATTCAATCACATGCTTGAATAGAAAAAAATGCAATTTTGTTCAATAGATTTTAAAATTCTTCAAACCTCCTTATTTCCAGTCTTATATTCTACAAATTAAATATATATTTGGTCTTAGATGTACAGTACAGTATGTGCTACAGTCATGTACAGATTATGTCCCAAATCTTTTGTTCCAGAAGAGAGAAATAATCAGCAAATCGAATATAAAACACAAAGCACCTTTTGCTTTTGTGCCCTTCTTTCTGAATCAGCATAAAATATACCTTGACATCTGAACTTGAAAGATTTATTTTAAAAGTTACAAGAAAAGGAATCTTTATGGCTTTGAAAAGGTTTTTTCCATATGAATTTTATATATTTTACAGATGAACACGGACCATATATTTTTTCTTGGTCTTCTCTTGGTTTGGGCTGCGGTGACCTACTGTAGTTGACCTCCACCTTTTGAAAAATTAATATAGGCATTAATGTTTTGAAGACTATTTAAGCAGACTGAAATGAAGTAATTTAGAAAGACATAAGTATAAGTTGACTCACTATACTTCTGCTTTGTAGCAAAGGAAGTTCATTTTCTCATTGCAGTCTCTAATCTCGAAGACCTTATCAGGCGTTATTGCTCCACATTGGAAAGGTCTGGCAGGGCACGAAGGCAGCAAGGTCAGGTTACTCAGAAGTCCATTGTTCACCCAGAACCACAGGCCGGCCATGAAGCGTAGTCCAGTCCATACAGTGGTGGTTTGATTAATCAGGCTGTGGTTGACAGCCAGCATATCCGTTTCTGTGTCTATTCCTAGCAAGTCTTCGTAGTTGCTTCTGCAGTACATCAGTGCCCCTTCCCAGTCCATCATTTCATTCACCACAATAATTTGAGGTCTCCAGTAGTAGCAGTAGAACGGCATAGACAGTGAACAGTTATTATTATAATACAAAGAATCTAATAAACTTACACAATTATTTTCGTGCAAATTGTATGGCTCTCCACTTGCCCAGGCAATAAATGTTAGTTCGGTTCCATCAGACCACTGAGAATACCACTCATATGACTTTGTAAGGCCAATCCAGCTTTGAATAGTATAATGTTCCATGTTTCTGATCTTATTCAGATCCCCTCGCTTGGAAATGGTTGACAGGTCTACATAATTCTGTCTGCAGTATGCCTGAGCCGAAGTCCAGGGCTTAGATTTACCCACGAAAATGAATTTTCTTTCAAAGAGACAAGCAGCTACTCCTAGAAGCCCAAACAAGAGAGCAGCATGAACCGACTTCATCTTTCTCAATGATGTCTTTGAGCTCTGTTTTTAACTCACCTCTACTATAAATCACCCAGCAGAGGATGTAGGCAAAAATATGCAAAACCAAGCTGGGCAACTTTTAAATGAGAAGGCAAGGTAAACAGTTTGCAAGGGCTGAATCACATCCTGTTTTTTGTTTCCTCTAGATAGCTAAGCTTCCAGCCACATTTCTTCCGGCTTGTTTCATATCTCCTGCTGTACCATGAATTAGAAGAGGAAAAACGACATTGCTTAAAGCTTTCTTTTTGAGATCGCTTTCTTGTGGTTAATTTAATTAACACCTTTGTCACGAATGTTTCTCCAAATGAAATTGAGCATGAAAAAGACATGACTGAAGCCAAACTTGTCATGTTGTCAGGATCCAAACCACATAATCTAAATCTCATAAATATAGTAATGCGGACCAGAAGATTTGATTATTTAGCAGACCCTTATTAATACAACTAATAATAGAAATAATAGTTTAGTTGAACTATGAACTTTGACTGTATTTTCCTACAAATGCTAGCATATAAAATACTCTGAATGATAAATGTATCATCCTTTTAGTCTCAAGGTATCAGATTTTTAGTCTCACAGATTCGTCAGGTCACAGACTAACATCCTCTAGTCTTCCTTTTTTTTTTTTTTTAAGAATTAATTACGTAACATTGACCCCATTTCAGTTTACTAGTCCAAAACATCTTATCCACACAAGTCCCAGACATGGACTACGAAAGCCGTGATATTTCTCCTGAAGAGTGTCATTCTCCCTGGATTAAGGCGCTCATCACATGCTTGCTACCTAATTGCTATTGCACTAGAACCCTACACGTACATTTACATTTATGCTACTTATCAAGAGCGACTAACTTGATATCTCATTGTTATCAAATTGAGCAAGTGATGGTCTTGCTCAAGGGCCCAACGGTGGCACCTTGGCACCATTGGGAGGGAGTTATTGATCTTTTCGATCAGTAGGACTTACCCACTTTATCTGGCACGATGTCTCTGTGCAGAGCTTGAACAGTTTACCTGAGTCACCTTGTCTTCAGATAGGGTGCATCCCAGTAACCCTACTCTGGGTGCACTTAGTCTTTGTATATAAATTGGATTGGATTTGTATAATCACACCCCTTAGACTTCTCTTGGCATTTATCCATGAGGTTCACTGAAGTATACAGCTATGGTCTTGATCCAAGAACCCTTTTGGACCATAAGAACCCACATATTTTGTGATCCCTTCAGGGTTAGGGTTAGGGTTAAGGTTTAGGGTTAGGGTTAGGATTTATTTCTCACCATTCACATGACAGTAACAACTTTTATGCTTCAATGCTTAAATGAAATTCAAGCTTAAAATTCAAATCGACTGAGGTGAGGCATCGCATGTTTGACTGTAGTAAAATATTTTCTCTTATTGATGTCATTTGCTTTTGAGTCAAGCTCTCTCATTTGTTTCTTATTTACCAGCGCCTGAACTTCTGAACCATGTTTTTCATTGTTTTTATTTTTCTCTGTTCATTATTCCTTTCTTTCCTATCCGTCACGATGAAAGAAAAAAAAATCTCACATTTCTACATCTGCACACATCTGCCTTTTCCTCCAGAACATCTGATTTCCATAATGGTTCCGTTATGAAATGGAAGAAGATAATTCTGTCTGTACTACCATAACATGCTCGGTAGGAGAGAACCATAAAACAGTAGGAACTCGCTGAGATTAAACGTGAAAGAAAGCTACAGGGAGGGCTCCAGATAAAAAAAATACATATAAATAATAATAATAAAAAAAAAAACAGTCGGGATTATGTATGTTTATTCAAAATCATACCATACTTAATGAACTTTAATTCTGTTCTCACTCAAAGAAACCTAAATTAGGAACACTTCATAATTACAGCACCTGTGTGATTTCCACAGAAATCATTGATTTATTGTTGAAATGTTCGGGCAAAATTATTAAAAAATCAGTAATGTATTCAATAAAGGTATTTCCTAAAGGCATAAAGGCAGCTATTGATACAACTCAATCAACTTTCTCATCAAGAAACTTCAAAACATGATAAAGGTCACAACTTGTTAGAGTATATAATTATAGAAACTCATAAATTCTGTATAAATCATCTCCTCACTACTCAGTCATTGAATACTGTATTAGACCATCCATCTTAGACTCATGCAATTTTCTCACTGAACTCAACCTCCATTTATAATCGTTCTACAAGTTCTAGATTGATGTGATGTTGGGAAGTTAAACGAATGGTGTTAGAAATGAAATCTTCTTCTTCTTCTTCTTCTTCTTCTTCTTCTTCTTCTTCTTCTTCTTCTTCTTCTTCTTCTTCACAAACCCAAAAAGAGCTGGAGCTACACTTCATTCTCTGAGTCAGAAATTCTTCAGATTTTCAGTTCAGCCCTAAACCTGACAGTCGTTCAGATTTGGCAATAATTTTGCATAAATGAGTCCTGCACAATTGAATGATTGATTCATCTTTAGTTGTGTCTCATTCTACCGTGACAAAACACACCCACCATCAGACCTGACAGGTCTTCAACTCTGTGAGGTCAATCGCATGTGCTCAAGAATTTTCATGTCTACCTTCATTTGTAAGTGAAATTTGGGTTTTGGCAGTACAAAATCGCTTCCCTGAGCTTCCTGTGAATAAATTATTGTCAATCTTAAGTGACACTTTAATTCAAATGGAAGATTTAACTTTAAAGTGTCTTGTCGAAGGTTATTTAAGGGTTTCTTGACCAGCACCAGAGCATCCAGTGAGTGATTTATTTAGTGGATTACAAAATAACAGAAATTGAGTTTGTATTCTATGGTAAAGTACAAAAGTGTTTATTCATTTGAACACCTAATATTTGGTCCATCAGTTATAATCTAGCAGTAAATGAGCACAGAATTATTTGAACACATTTGTGATCCATTCATAAGCCTCGCAAAGCTGTTTATCTGTTCATCTCTGCTAATTTGTTAAAGTACTTCCAGAACATTGAACAAAGTGAAAAAAAAATCAGCAAACCCTTGATTAATCTAATTGATTAATTGTCTTTTATTCTTTTTTTTGTTAAGACATTCAAATGATGCATTTAACCCTAATTTAAGCATTGTAGTGAATTCATATTCTCATAGAAAGTTATGTCCTAAACAATCAATTACAGAAATTTAAATAGCATTAGACATACAGTGTCTAGAATATTGTGTTGTTGTTTTTTTTATTGATTCTTCTACAAACAAATCAGTAGCTACTTATTGTATTAGCTTTAGTCAGTCAGTCCACTTTAGTCAGTGGTCCAGCAGGGGCAAGGATAAGTGTTTCAAAGAAGAAGAAAAAAAGATTTTAAGATTACATTTTTGGCATTCATATCAGATTGTTGGCTGTTATCAAACGTTTTAACGTAGATTATTTTGGTTTGTATTCTGAGTACAACAGCATCACTAATTGGTAGAAAAAAATGACACTTGTGTCAGGTAAATACAAAAAGTGACACATCGCTACATTCATCTAAATAAATAAATAAATAAATAAATATACACACACAAGGTTTTTTTTTCTTTTCTTTTGTTTTTGTTTTTTTTTTTTTTTGCCATCAGCCATGAAAGTGCTTACCCAGTGGATGAGTCTGATGGAAAGCACACATGTAATGGATAAGCACATGCTATTTATCTTAAGTTATGTGTTATCTTTTGGCCTGATGTGTTTTTTGTTTTGGCTTTTTTTTTTTAAAGGAGAGTAGCTGAGAACAGCATTAAAGCAAAGCAGTAGTATATTCAATTCAAGTTGATTCGTATAGCGCTTTTTACAATAGACATTGTCTCAAAGCAGCTTTACAGAACATAAACATAGAGCAGAAGGTAAACATAATTAATGATAAAGGAAATAATGAATAATAAAAGAAAAAGAATTGACAGAATAAAAAATTCTAGATTATTTAGGAAAAACTCCCTTAAATTGGTAAAGGAAGAAACCTTGAGAGGAACCGGACTCAAGGGGGAACCCATCCTCATATGGGTGACACTGGGGGTGTGATTGTAATATACAGTCAGATAAATGTTGTATTGGTGAAATCAAGGATCATAATCCCTCTCCACTGCTTCTCTCTTTGTTTTTTTTTTGCCATCAGCCATCAAACATTTCATTAAATTGCTTGCAGGCATTTTACTTGCACCTTGTAACCTTGGGGTTGAGGGTTCGATTTCCTCCTCTGTTCTACAGTATGTGTGTTTTGAGTTTGCATGTTTTTGAGGCTTTTGCATGTTTTTTGTAGGCTGATTGGCATCTCTACATTTTCCATAGAGTGTGCATGGGTGAGTGAGTGTGTGCATGACTGTAAACCGTGATGCTCAGGACCCCTGAGTCATCTGGAATCCTCTCTATGTTCCCCATGACCCTGTGTAGGACACGTGGTACAAAAAAATGGATGTATTAAATTTAGTGGACACTATTTCCACTGGTATCACTGTTTTAGTATCACTGGCCATTGCAAAACTGTCACTCTTACAGAAACTTCAGAAAGTAATGATTTGCATGCTATGCTCAAAATGTACTGCCTCAGCTCTGCCACATAAAACTCCACAATACTCATAATGCAGCCTGTCACTATATTTCTTCAAGGCTGCACACAGCATCCACTCAAGCTGCTGATCAAATCCTAACTGCGGTGTGTGAATAGGTAGCAGAAAAGATATTTCCTCTATATATGGCGCTGCTTTTGTCTTTGAGAGAACACACAGTGTGACCTGGATCTTGTCCAATGATAATTCATTCAGGCGAATGTGATGAAACGTGCTTTCCTGGTATTGTGGAACTTTTCAGCCTTTAATTTTTGGTCAGTTGTGAATGATGAGAAGTGTATGCATGTCACGTCATGTATGCACGTCTCTGTGTGTATAACAGTGATTAATCAGGTCTTGGTTGTATGAAACTGCAACTAATTCTTCTTTTTCCCCCCTAATTTTTCAAGCGATGAGTTTACATTTTTAATACTAAAGATAAATACACTGCTCTCATTCTCCTCTGCTTTACTCGCTGCATCACGTTCATGCATTTTGATCATTGCACATAATGCATTAGTTTAAAAGAAAAATTATATCTTGGCTGTAGGAAGCAGAGCCATTAAAGCATTTGCATAAATCCTCACAAAGACATATATCATAGATATGCATCTCTGAATGTGAACTCCCTCCTCAGCTGACACAGAGGAGCCTGGTTTTGTAAAAAACCTGCTGCAATTGAGCAGTCACCTGGATCGAGGCGCGTAAACATATCTTTTCAGGCGAAACACAGAGCGGAGACACTCGATGTTCCTCGCAATCCTTCCTGACATGTAAATGTGTAAATGAACCGAGGGTTACACTAAGAGCTTGGTAATGGAGTTGGTGGTGGAGATCTAGCTGAGCTTTTCCGTCCTCTACTCATTCATTCATTCATCTTCTACCGCTTATCCGAACTCACTGCCTTTGCCTACCTCAGGCGTAATCGGCCATCGAGGCAGGATACACCCTGGACGGAGTGCCAACCCATCACAGGGCACACACACACACTCTCATTCACTCACACACTCACACACTACGGACAATTTTCCAGAGATGCCAATCAAACTACCATTTACCCGGAGGAAACCCCCGAGGCCCGGTGAGAACATGCAAACTCCACACACACAAGGCAGAGGTGGGAATCGAACCCCCAGCCCTGGAGGTGTGCCCCCCTTCCCTCCTCTACTATTTCAAAAATTCCTTACTGTCCATATGTTTTATAATCAAACATTTTAAATGACTATTCTAACCAACCCTATTGCATAATAGAAAACAAATCAGTATGCGTTGATCAACTGGTCAAGCTTACATCTGATAGTAACTTTCATCAGTTTCTAGAAGGTTCAGTTCCTTCCGAGAGCACAAAAAGTATTTTAACAACATGAAATAAAAATGTTGAACCAGATAGGGGGAAAAAAAGATTCAGAAAACTTTGATGTTATTGCAGAGATGAAGGGATTTTTTTCTGGGTTTATTATTTTTTTTCTGAAAGTGCTTCCCCAGTGGATGAGTCCGATGGAAAGCACACATGTAATGGATAAGCACATGCTATTTATCTTAAGTTATGTGTTATCTTTTGGCCTGATGTGTTAGTGTGTTTTTTGTTTTGGCTTTTTTTTTTAAAGGAGAGTAGCTGAGAACAGCATTAAAGCAAAGCAGTAGTATATTCAATTCAAGTTGATTCGTATAGCGCTTTTTACAATAGACATTGTCTCAAAGCAGCTTTACAGAACATAAACATAGAGCAGAAGGTAAACATAATTAATGATAAAGGAAATAATGAATAATAAAAGAAAAAGAATTGACAGAATAAAAAATTCTAGATTATTATTAGATATATATAGTTCACAATGTGTATGTATTTATCCCCCTATGAGCAAGTCTGAGGTGACTCAGGCAGCAGTGGCAAGGAAAAACTCCCTTAAATTGGTAAAGGAAGAAACCTTGAGAGGAACCGGACTCAAGGGGGAACCCATCCTCATATGGGTGACACTGGGGGGTGTGATTGTAATATACAGTCAGATAAATGTTGTATTGGTGAAATCAAGGATCATAATCCCTCTCCACTGCTTCTCTCTTTGTACCCATCCCGAGGCATCCAGACATTGTACCAGCTCCCAATGTCCTCTGTGGGACGTAGCCTTTGGACGTCCACTGAGCCGAGGCCGACTCTAAGAATCCTGAGACATCTCCAGTTAGTATATCCAATTTGTCAGTATTCATAAAACAGTCGGTGAGGAGTACCTGGATGATATACCGCCACCGCTCAGCAATGCGGAGGCCCTTTAGGAAAAACTTGAGCAAAGCCCTTAAACCATCTCCAAAGTTGCTGTATCACGGCTGACCCTGATCTCTGACCCCGACTTCCTAACAAGCTGGGATATGTGTAGAAAAGAAGTATAAGCACTGTAGATTTTACACATTGTTCCTTGTGAATAAAGCATACTTGTGTAACAAAACCTGAGTACATTTTATGGTTTAAAAAAGAATATATCGCCAATGTAGGTCACATGACAAAGCCAGCATGGCAGATGTAGTACATCCGGATTGCATTCATACTTTACACGTATACTGATCATGTCAGGGAACACGAGGATAAAAGCAGACCCAAACGCAGGGTTGACAAATAAAAAAAAAAATTTTATTAAAGAAACAGAGAGGAAAAATAAATAAACAATCACTAGAAACAAAACCCAAAACACAAAAGAGAGGAACAAACATAGAAGCACAAGGACTCACGCAAACAGACGCAAGACAACCGGTATAAATAGGGGTGACAATCATTGAAACACAAGGAACAGGTGTGCAGAGGCGGAACGGATAAGGAAAGGACAGGGCCAACACACATGATACAAAAAAAAAACAACAACAACAAAAAAAGGCACATGGTACAGATAAACAAAGCATGCCAGAATTTTCCCCTGGTGTTCAGACAGGGGATAGTCCCAGCCATACCTGACAGATCATTATGTACTGTATAAATGGTTGAGCTATAAATACTGAATCAAGTGCAATAAGTACTGAATCGAATGCAGAAGCTACTGGATTGAATTTGGTAGGTACTGAGTCAAATGCAGCAGCAACTGAATCAAATGTAATAGGTACTGAATGGAATGCAGCAGTTACTGAATTGAATGAAGTAGGTACTGAATCAAATGCATCAGCCACTAAATCAAATGTAGTAGGTACTAAATCAAATGCAGCAGCAACTGAATCAAATGTAATAGGTACTGAATTAAATGCAGCAACTACTGAATCAATGTTTTGGTATAGCATTGTCTGTAAATTAAATGTATAGAATTGTTATTCCATGTCAGTACTTTTGAGGGTCACCAACACCCGAAACCAATGTCCTCGTGTGTATAAAAACATACTTTGCTTATACACCTGATTTTAAATGCAGGTCTTTCTACATTCAAGGTTCTGAATCAAATGCAGTAGCTACTGAATTGAATGCATTATGTACTGAATCAAATGCAGCAACTACTGAATTAAATGCAGTGGATTCTGAATCGACTACAGTAGCTTCTAAATCACCTGCATCAGCTATTGAATCAAATGCAGTAGGTACTGCCCAAGTACAGTATGTGATTTCAGATGCAGCTAATGTCTCATTCACATTCACTAGACTTCTGATCAGACTCTTTTGTTTCCAGTCACACACATGCTCACAGCTACCCTGTTGGAGAAAAAAAAAAATTCACAAACATGCCAGTTTCAAAGTATACACTCAGCTTATACCTTGTGTTTCTGCCCACACCAAGCCTTTGTTTATTGGGTATGCCTTGCCGGTTTGACCTCGTTTCTGCCACATGTTCTCGCTTAGCCCATTTGATCCTGTTTGCAGATCGCCTGACCCATGCTTGTTTCTGCAACCCCCGAGTTTGCCTTATGCTTTTGGACTGCCTGGTCTGCAAACACTTTATTAAAGCTACCTTACCTGCACTTGTATCTGTCTCAGAATCGCTGTAGTGACAAGTTGCATCTGTCTAGTAAGAGTGACTTTTAGTTTGTTATTTTGGCCTGACGATATTTTTCTGACTGAAAAAATTCATACTTGGGAATATACATTAGAATCTGAGACTGATTTCCTGAGACTAGAATTCCTTAATAGCGTTTCCATATTTTGCAATAACTACAGCACGTTTGAGCTCTAGCTTGTAAAACCCGATGATTCACGTCACATCAAATCCATTAGCACGTCATCTGAAGCTATGCTTTAATGGAATAGATAAAACAGACTGAAAAAAGCTTGACCTTTTCTACAAAGCAGTTAATATTTCCAATATAACAAATTAGCATACATTTAAACAGGGAACTAGTTATAGTTAAATAGCGCCAAATCTTGAATATCGAATATTTAAGCTATAGAATATTTACTTTCTATATTTGAAAGATATTAAAATTCTGAAAATGTCATTTTACAATTTTGATTAAATGGTTAAACCAAAAAAATCTGAGGTAAATCTTTCTGGTCGATCAAAAACAATGCAGTTTTATGAAAAGTACAATGACTGAAGAATAAAGAGACAAAGAAGCAGGGCATCGTTAAAGGGATGGTTTATTGTGCATTAAGAGTCTGGGAACATAATAGTTTAACTCTTTTTACCACTACACTGGAATTCCATTCAGCCGGAAAGAATCGGACATTTTTTAGTCAGTATAAATGAATGAATTTAGAATAAGATCATATCATATATATAAGATCTTAAATCTGATTCCTTAGTCAGGAGTTTTGTTGGCTTTCGGTGTGTTAAGTACTGTGACTGTGTGTTGATGTGAGAATGGGGTGGAGTTTGAGCCACATGCTGGGCAAATAATTCACACCTCTCCACAATAAAACTGGTCCAGAGATAGAACAAACAACACAAATCACGATTGACAATATACAATTAAAAGAAAACACGGATACGGTTGAATGAGCAAATCTCATTGGTTTGATTAGATGAATAGATTAGATTGGGTTAAATTTGACATGACTACATGAGATTAGACATGATTAGATTAGATATGTGTATTTTAAATTAGACATACTTTGATTAGATTAGACATGATCAGATGAAACCATTATTTTACATTAGACACAATTAGATTAGATTAGATTAGATTAGGTTAGGTTAAATTAGATATGATTATACTACATTATACATGACTACATTAAATGTGTTTATTTTTAATTAGACATGGTTAGATTAATTTAGACACGGATAGATCAGCACGGTTAGATTAGATTAAATTAGACATGGTTAGATTGTATTAGATTATATTAGGTTTATTTTAATATGATTAGGTTAGGCATGGGTAAATTAGACGTAGTTAGATTCGATATTAAATTAGATATGATTCGATTATGTTATATATGACTGCATTAGACGTGTTTATTTTGAATTAGACATGATTAGATTAGATTAGATTAGATTAGATTAGATTAGATTAGATTAGACAAGGTTAGATTAGATGAAATTAGACATGGTCAGATTATATTAGATTACATTCGTTTTAATTTAATATAATTAGGTTAGACATGGTTAAATTAGACAGGGTTAGATTAGATTAGATTAGATTAGATTAGATCGGATTAGATTAGATTAGATTAAAGTGTCTCCACTACCTTGAACTGATCAAACACAACAATTTCCACATGGCAAAAAAAAAACATTTTATTTTTTTCAATTGAAGAAACATCTCCTCCAGAAATGTATTAACTTATTGGCCTGAAGCAAGGAGAATAAATAATGTCAATGTAGTGAAAGCTCAGTGATTATTACACCTGTATGACTAATGCCATCGTGCCTGCATTACTCAAAGAGCTTCGTGTAACGGTGAGATTCTTTAAAATGCAGCCAGAGTAATCAGCACATCACACCCACAGCCCCCACAGCAGCTTTTAAACATCGAGCCATTATCAGACTGCTGACACATAAATTGTACACATTACAGTTGTGGGGTAATTACACTGACTATAGTAGGAATGACTTTAACACTGAAGTACAGCTCGTGATGGGTTTGTCTGCGACAGACTTTCTTTTTGGCATTCTACACAGACAAAAACAATTCAGGAGAAAGTAAGACACTTAAGATGAAAACGGTATTTTTAAAAAGTTATATTTTACACAAATACGTGAAACAGAGATGTGTGTCAAGCACATTAGGGTTAATGCAGTTCTAGGAAAATAATCAACACACATTCACACATTATACAATTACAAAATGTTTTCAGAGATGACAATATTCATATTCAACAACCGCACGATAAAGAATCACAGGTAGAGAAATGACACCTTTACATTTTAGACGCATATGATCACAAACTTGTTCATCTCAGAGAGCAGAAATAGGTTTGATGTTTATCACAAATTACTTTGACATACACTTTTTATTTTTTTTTTAACTTTTCTGTTAATATTTAACCATAGTTGTCTAGGTAGAAGAGAAAAAAAAAACGAATTCTACAAATCATTAAATCCCTTGGAGTCTGTTTTCATATCAGCTTCATATCAACCAACACTGTAAAGTGGGACATGGCAAAGACATTCAACGGGACAACATGAAATTGCTAAAACAGGCACAAATTCTATCTTTTAACCTCTGGAAAAAGATTTCAAATCAAAGCACACAAAAATTAAACACAATCAAATGAGCACACAGGGATGCTGACTTTCCTTCCAGTTGCTCTTTGGAAGATGTACGTGAACCTATAAGAAGTGACAGATGTACAGTATTAGCTCTCGCACCCATAGGCTGCTTCAGTGGTTAGTTATAGCAGTTAAGGCTCTGGGTTGTTGATCAGAGGATTGAGGCTCAAGCCTCAGCAATGCCAAGCTGCCACTGTTGGGCCCTTGAGCAAGGCCCTAAACCCTCTCTGCTCCAGGGTGCTGTATCATGATGAACCCTGAGCTCTGATGCCAACCTCCAAAGTTGGGATACGTGAAGAAATCATTTTACTGTGTTGTAATGTACTGTATATGTAACAAAACATAATGCTCCTTCTTCTTCTTCTTCTTCTTCTTCTTCTTCTTCTTCTTCTTCTTCTTCTTCTTCTATATCTGCTCTAGTATGGTCAGGAAGACACGACTTTAAGACATGCATTTGGAATAAGAAACAAGAACAAAACAAAACAAAAACAAGCAAACAACCAAACTCAGAAGGGCCTTTTAAAGTGAAGACCTGAAGTAAATCAGCATTACTAACTGACACAAAACCAATTCCACTTGCTTCACTGAAACATTCATTTGGAGCTTTTAGCCTGGACATTTCTATTTACAGCTGACATCAGGGCTAAAAGCACATCCTTGATCGAACTTTCTAGACCCATTTATAACATAACAAGTCTGAGTCCTGTTGTCAGGTGTAAAGATAAAGGCTTCTGCAGCATCAGCCACTTCACCCATCAAATGCTCTACATTCATTTCTGAGTAATACAGAGAGCACACTTTTAAGCTGTACTGGTCAAGGTTTCTGTCACTTATCTGAGCTGCACAGGATTGAAATGTGCAACTACTGAAAAGCACACTGCTTCTGAGACGGCAACGATGGCAAAAAAAAAACACATAGAGGTCATAGGTGGTGTATTAAAAAGTCGTTTATTAAATGTTCACGATGGTTTCGAGCAATTCTGCCTCTCATTCTCGGTAACAGAAGCAGAAATGGAACGACTTTATGGTCCGTCGCTGTTTTATTCTCGTAAGAGCTGCTGAGGATGAAGAGGCATTAACGCTCACAAGTCTATCAGGAGAAAAGCATTTAGAGAGGACGAGCTCTTGAGACTTTCAATAGAAATTAAAGGGGGGGGGGGGGCTGGAAATACAGCTTAGCAAATTTAGCATGAAATAAATTGTATAGCCAGTCCTTGGTCAACAGATGGAAAGCTTAGCTCACCGGTTCATCTTCTTTTTATTCAGTCAGGAATTTAGTGTTGTGAGTATGGGGTTTAGTTCTAGTTTTCTTCAGAATTTATTAGGAATGAAGAAAAGGAAGGTCTGTGCAGACAGATGGAGAAAGCTGGTGAAATTTTCAGCTGAAGTTCTCCTTTATGTTTTCACTTTCCAGCATTTTCTCTGAGGCGTTTTGTCCTTGATGGAGCTTTTTGTCCTCGGTGTAGCACGGCTCCACCAGTGGCTGAAACATTGGTCTCTGTCGACTGGTGCTGGGTTTAGGAAGCTGATGATGGTTTTTTCCTCACAATCCCACTCCCACTACACAGTTCCACACAGAACTCAGAACAGAGCTGACAGAAGAAGAGCTGACTGCACAAATCAGTGTACTACATGAACAGTGCAGTGATCCCTGCATGCGCTCGTCTGCTCTTTTCCCTTTTCATGACGTCCTTGAGAAACACTGACTGTTGCTTTAATGTGACTTGGCATGTGGCTGTAGCTCTACAATATCTGCACATCCTCTTACGTGTCTGTGGGCGATGCCTCAAGACCCATCCATCATCTTCTCATCTGACACTGCCGCAATGTTTTACACACACACACACACACACACACACACACACACACACACACACACACACACGCCTGCCCACACACAGATTCTTGCAAGAGCCATCTCCTGAGAATGAGAAAAAGCATGTTTATTGTCCAACATCAGTTTATTCATTTTCAGTACTGCTGTGTCCAATCACAACAGAGAAGATACGGTACATTTTTTTAAAAAAAAAGGACGAGAACAAGCCGACTGTGTCGTGTTGCCGTGCTCTGCAAGGATTCATTCTGCTCCGTGAAGCGATCTTTCTGGGAGATTTTACACACCAGCTCAAATTGGGACAAAAGAGAGACTTCTATTCCTCCAGCTGAGTATCTCTTGACCCATGATGCTTTTGTTTAGCAGGTGTGGAAGTCACAATAGTTACAGCATTAACACACACTTGTTACACCACAGTTACCGAACAATGCAATAATGCCTGAAATAAATTGTGTATTGTTGTAAATAGATTGTTGTATCATAACCATTATAGCAATTAGTATAGTATTTACAAATGAGCACAAAAAAATTGTAGTGATATAATGAACAGCAGTTTATTCTGAAGTATCGTCAGCCATCTTATTTTTTTTTTCACATTCAACTGTTCAGCATTCCACACTTCATTTTTTCATTAAATAAATGCATCATCTAGTGCAGTTCTTTGTGATTTTTTTTCAGTCCACTTCACTATTCATACTATTTATACTACACAATAGGGTAGAATAGTGCATAAGTATGTGAAGTAGGCTTCCAAAAATATGATCGAAATGCAAATTAATGGAAACAAATTCAAACAAATTTAATACCTGCCCTTTCTTTGAAATTAATTGTCTCAGCAATCGCAGTTCCCTGTGAGCGGAAAAAAAATGCTCAAATCTCTTCAGATGAATTGATTTTACTTCAACTAATTTTGCTCTGTATTTTGCACTTATAGGAAAAACTGCATAATCAGGCGAAGCATAAAATGTCATGGTGTTCATCTGAAAAACAAGAGATATGTGGGGGTGGGGTGGGGGGCTGCTAACCTTTCAAAAAATACTGGTGAACAGATTCTTAATAAGACCAAGGTTTGGTTTTTTTGGGGGGGGTTTTCCCCCAAAGTAATGTATTGTGTAGACAGTTAGGAAAGTAGAAGCTCCACCAATTGAGACGTTTCAATCTCTGATTGCTGTTGAATTCCTGTTCACAATGAAGCACAGCACCTTAAGGAAGTGTAGCATGTACTATTATGTACTATTATGTATTATTATGTACTATTATGTACTATTACCACCTTGAACCGTTTCTATATCACCGTCAAGCATCCATAGCTTATTTTATCATAGCTGTGAGACAATAGGTTTAGCTTGTTTGAGTATTTTGAAATGGTTGAACATATTTTGAAATGGTTAAAGTCAGGGGCCGAAGTCAACAGTTTTATGTAGGTTTGCATTTTCAAATGCAAAGTTTACCAAATTGTTTTGTTTATATGTATATCACACTTGAGTAATCTGTCCTCTCATTGGTCAGTGTGGTCTGTTTCTGTTTCAGGGTTCTGTTCACCGTGCTCATCCATCAAGATAGATAGTCAGTAGCTCTGTCAGCTTAGTGTCATGTTCTTTTAAGATGTAGTCGTTAGACTTTTATCAGTTACATCAGAGGAATTAAAATTTGATCAGTGCAACAATTCACCTTAAGACGGTTGTGTAGGATGAGGGATGTGAAGTTGCCAATGTTGGGTCCCTGAGCAAGGCCCTTAACCGTCATTTGTATAAATTGAAATAAAATGTAAGTCTCTCTGGATAAGGGTGTCTGCTAAATGCCAGAAATGTAATAAGAGACATACGACATTTTAAATTTAAGCGGCACGTGCTCATCCAATTCTTTATTACCAAACCAAATTCAGGATGCACGCCATTAGCTAACCAAACATGCTACATCAAGCAGTTCCCATCATGCAACAGTATTCAGGTTTGGTCATAGGTCCGTTGAGTAGGGTTGCTTTCTCACCACAAACAAATGGCCCCAGAGTTCATTTGCAATTGTGGTGAGCGAGCTGAACGAGGTGGTCTCGGACCGGATCAGATATATTTCCTCCCATTTTTTTTTTACTGTTAACAAATAAATAAATAAATTGTTTTAAGAATTTAGCCATTATTAAATATTTCACTTGGTGACTAATATAAATTGAAGTGATTCGCATGTGTTGTATTTATCTCTCTTTTTTTTACATTTTAAATGTTTAACATATAAAATGTTATTGTACATGCACTATTATAGTCATAAAAAATAAGGAATAATATCTTTAATCAATTCACATCAGGGTTTCCTCCCCCGGTCCAAAGACATGCATGGTAGGTTGATTGGCATCTCTGGAAAATTGTCCGTAGTGTGTGTGTGTGTGCCCTGCGATGGGTTGGCACTCCTTCCAGGGTGTATCCTGCCTCGATGCCCGATGACGCCTGAGATAGGCACAGGCTCCCCGTGACCCGAGAAGTTCAGATAAGCGGTAGAAAATGAATGAATGAATGAATTCACATCAGCAAGGCAGTACAGCATCATCTGTATGTGTTCAACATTATCTGTAAAGTCAGTGCCAGGTAAAAACACTGATTTGTGAAATGATGAATAACACTTTTGAATGTTATGTATTGTTGCGTTCATTTACACTTCAAGCGCATCGGCCATTCGCTACATATTCGTCATCGCTACATATTTTTTTTATCACCCATCTGCTCTATTATTATTCAATACACACTTTTCACTTTTGAATCATGAGTCTGATTCAAACACGATCTGAATCATTGAGGTTTGAAGTCTTTCTCTAAGGGATAGCGTTCAAACACATCAAATAAACCCACTGTGAATTCTGAATAAAAAAGTCAGGATGTTATTTGATCAATCTAAAATCTCATTCATTTTAAACAGCTTTGTGTCATGGAGGTTCGAACCGCATGCACGTCAACTATAATTACAGCAAGTGTGTTAAATTCAAAGCCTTAAATTCTGAAAGAAAGTGCAGTTATTGTAGACTTTTCAGAGAAAGAAGACACACACACACACACACACACACACACACAGCATCTTTATTTCCTAATAGCATTAATTACTCTATCACTCATTCTTTGGCTCTGCTAAGAAGCATCGTAGCTGTGGAATTAAAAAGAATTGCTTCTGCTCTCTGGATTCGAGACTCGACTCGGCTCACACTCCCCACTCACTGCACACAGCATCGCAAATACAAAGGAGTGAAGGTCTGAATACAGCACAGTTTGTCCTTCAAATGTCAGCTCTGGTTTGTTCCAGTGATGAGTCAGATTGATAAACGTTAGGTTGTTTATTTCACCCAGGTGTGTTCAGGTTGAATAAATTGTTCCCCCTTTCTGATAAGGAGCTGGGCGTGGTCAAGTCAGGTGGATTCAGGAAGTTTGAACATGGCAAGATACAATAGCTTTCAGCTTATTTACCCTTATCAGATGGAGCTAATGGCAGATTCTGAGTGAAGAGTCACAGAGAAAAGCTTCCCTGAGGCTGCGAACTCTCTGAGAGCTACATGCCTTAATGAGCTCCAGCCTGGCAGATGGGAAACCACTTTTTTCTTTTTTTTTTCAGTAATCTTTTTTTCTAAAGTATTCTAGTAAAACGTTTTATTCTTCTTATTCTTCTTATTCTTATTATTATTATTATCATTATCATTATCATTATATATAATGATAATGATAATGATAATAATAATAATAATAATAATAATAATAATAATAATAATAATAATAATAATAATAATAATAATAATAATATGTTGTTATTATTTGTAGTTATTTGTAGAATTAGTAGTAGTAGCAGTAGTACTAGTAATAGTGTTGAAGGTTTTGTTAACCCTTGTATGTTGTTCGTATGTTTGTTACTCAGCCAGTGTCGATGGGTCTGGTGACCCGCTGCATTTTTGGGTTTTTAATTCAACACAATCAGAAATTTGATGTTAAAATACTCTACAGATGTTTACTTCATCCCAATTACAAGCAATATAAACAGCATACATGGTTAATATTTGCCCTTTACCTTAATTACATCACATTTTTTTAATTCAAGTGCTACTCATTTTTTGTTGTTTTTTTAATAAAATGTAATAAAAAATAGAAAATCTAATTTAATCAAGTTATGTGTGAGGAAAAAAATCAACAAATTTACAAGGAAGCATAGTTTTTCAAAACTATTGAAGTTTATGAATACGGGTCCCACAGACACCGAACATCATACAAGGGTTAATAGTAGTCATGGTTGTATTAGTACTTATTAGGGGTGTAATGGTGGTGGTGGGGGGAGGGGGGTAATAACAGTAGTGGTGGTGGTGGTGGAAGTCCAAGTGGTAATTGCAGCAGTGGTGGGGGTGGTTGTGGTGATTCTCACACACACTCTATAACAGCCTACTCCTTTGATGCTGCTTCACATCTGGACCTTTTCACTACATCGGTTCCTGCTCTGTGCTGCTTTTGTAGGAAGCTGCAGGAATGTAAAACACTCTCTGATCGATACACACTCTCAGGAGATTAGTGTATTACAGCGAGCTACAGAGACACTACACGTCCACTCTGTACTGTTGTGGCTGCATGGACACGGACTCCAGAACAACACAAAAGATATGTTTAATGCACCGCACTGTGTAATACAGATGGCTCTCGCCTGGACAAACCTGGAGTTTTCTATCTCTCTCTATATATATACACCATGTTTTTGCAATGTTCTTGCTGTGTGTTGACCAAATTGCGATGATACGGCTTGATGGTGAAGAGCTCGAGCAGACCCCTGAGGTTATAACACAGCTGGAAGGAGAATCTGAGAGAGATATTTTTTTTTTTACTACCAAAATTGGCTTTGATTCATCACCTGCAGCATCCTATACAAAGAGGAAACTTTTTCATATGATTCACACACACACACACACACACACACACACACACACACACACACACACACACACACACACACAAAAACACACACAGGCAGACACTTACACCCACACACAAACTTTGTTTTGCCATTACATCTCCTCAGAGTATATCACTAATGAGGTAGAAAACATCCAGACTATTCAGACTTATTTCTTGACGTGTGTGTGTGTGTGTGTGTGTGTGTGTGTGTGTGTGTGTGTGTGTGTGTGTGTGTGTGTGTGTGTGTGTGTGTCCAAGCGTGTTGGAGTCAATATGAGCGTGTTAGTAAGCGTGAATGAGAGAAAGAGAGACACTCCACTGAGCAGCCATTAAACATTACTTAGCTACATTGGTTGAATTGAGATGCTCTCTAAGAGCTCGGCTTTGGTTTGACCACTAAACGAATGAATAAATGAGCAACTGAGACACTCTGAGAAAGTCATTAAACAGAAGCAGCCAGTTAGTGATAAAGAAACAGAGTGTTGGGGAAAGTATTAAAATGCAATAAACGGAGGATAAATGTGTCCAGTCGAGCGCGTTGGTGTATCTGATCAGTCGGCAGCATCATATCCGTTGTGTCGCAGCACCACAGCTATGTAATTCTCAAACATTTCTCAAATCTGCAACACAAACAAACAGCAGTACACGACATTACCACAGTCCTAGCTACGATAACGATAAATAATTCTCATTTCAGTTTCTGAGAGGAATAAAAAAAAAAAATCCACTAGAGCTTTCCCGAGCATCATTTCTAATCCATTTACTACGAGTCCTACTGCGACCTGTAAACTAAAAACCAATATTAAGTGCCAGTGTTCATGTGAATTCATGTGTGCGCTTAAAGGAGCCATAAACAAAGCACTGGGTCTTACTGACTTCCAGATGAATAAAAGTACTATGGGACTGATGTGGATTGTTTAATGGCACAGTGAGAGAAAAACTTTCAAAACGAAATAGCAAATGTTTGCATTTGGGGCCAAGTAGAGAGGACC